>NW_007213888.1:0-183683 GCF_000164805.1 Carlito syrichta
GGATACCCAGGTGACACGCTCTGCTATCTCCACGCCTTTCAATTCCTACATAGTCCTGACACTTTGCCCTCCAACCCTAGGAGAAGCCCTGGGGTCGGACTGGAGATGCAGGGACTGTTGACATGCTGCTGCTTCCATCAGGGCTTGGCTGGTGGTCTGACCCCCTCCTGAGGGTGTTTCTGTGTTTTCTTGTCACTCAGAGATGCTCTCAGGGCCCACTGGAGTTGACAGGACTCTGCTTTGCATGACTCCGGACATTTGCATTTCTGCAGTTTGCATCCTCTTCTCTTGTAGCTCTTATTTTCTGCTGTCTTTTCAGACTACAGCATCACGTCCCTAATTCTGGGTGGGAGTGTGGCAAGAGTTGGGGAAGGACAACTCTGGCCATGCAGAGGTTGACCTTACTTCCTGTTCTATGGTTGTAACTTGGGGGAGGACTTCAGGTTGCCAGGGCAGATCAGATAAGCAGGAGTTTGATTCTGAGTACATCAACTCAGATGGAGAGCTAGGGAGGGGTGAGTGACATGAAAATAAATGGGCTTTCTTTTCCTCTGTCCTTGAGCTAGGAGAAATGTTGTAGTTACTTGTTGCGTCATAGATGTGGTAGCCAAGGATGTTTAATTACCTGAGAAGTGGGGCTAATTGTATCTTGAACAATGAATCACTTGCCTGGCATAATTTTCTGTACACCCAATCATGGTTTATGGTATAATAAAAGTTGTCAGTGCTGGCTAGCAGCAGTAGGATTGGGAGAGGGGGATTTAATAGGAAGCCAGCAGGACTTGGGGCTGAGCAGGAGCAGAGATGATCATAGGGAAGGAGGATAAATAGGCATTTTTCAAAAGGTTGTAGTAGACTTAGCTCTAGGTTCCATCCAGGTGTCTGTGATAATCATACTGTGGATAACATTAATGCTAACAGTCAAAACATTATTAAACACTTATTGTGCTGGACGTACATTTATATCATGACATTTGCATATATTATCTCATTGAATATTTACAGCCATCCTGTGAGGTAGATACTATTGTCGTTTTCTTTATATAATTGAGCAATCTGAGGCACAAACACATAAGTAACACTCCCAAGTTCACATAGCTTAGGGCTGGCTGACCCTTGACCTCCAGCCGTAACTGTTACTACTACATGATCCTGAGGAAATTGAGTGGGGCAGGGTTGGGTTCGGAAGTACAGGGTGAACATTTGGGGAGTGTTAGGTATTAAAAAGGGTCATTTTAGGAACTGGGTTTGAACATAGAGTGAAATGAAAATTTTTTTAAAAGCCTGTACATTGTTAGTGGAGCCTAGGAAGGTCCAGCCTCTGGTTGGAGCTGGGGGACATCACTTTCCTCTGCTTCTTATTTGAATGGTTGCCTCTAAGCTCCAGGTAGACCTTCTTTTTTTTTTGAGTCAGGGTCTTAGTCTGTCGCCCAGACTGGAGTGCAGTGCAGTGGCACGCTCGTGGCTCATCGCAGCCTTGACCTTCTGGGTTCAGATGATCCTTCCACCTTGGCCTCCCAAGTAGCTGGGACTACATCATGCACCACCATGCCCAGCTAATTTTTTTATTTTTGTAGAGACGAGATCTTGCTATGTTGCCCAATCTGGTCTTAAATTCCTGGGCTCAAGAATCCTCTGACTTCACCCTCCCAAGGTGCTGGGATTACAGGCATGAGACATCACTCCTGGTTTCCAGGTAAACCTTCTTAGACTGCTCTGCTTGTTGGCTGGTAGTCAGCAGACATGTTCCTTTGCCTGCTGTTTCCCTATTAAGCTCTGCTAATGGGGAGCATGAGGGGAATTCTGGGAGACTGGAGGAGGGAGATGTCCTTCATCCTGTTCGCTTATTGTTTTTGTCAGCTTTGCATCAGAAAGGGTATTCCTCTGCCAGGAGTAGTTGGTTCTGGTTTCCAGCTTCTTTCTACCTCTTGGAGCTGCCTCCTGGTGCCCTTCAGAGATGCCATCACTACCAGGCCTCAGATGTTTGAGTCCCCACCTCATGTGGACCCTGAGAGAGGGTCCCTTTTAAGAGCTCCTGAAGTGCAGCACCTGCAGTGCCCCAGCCCTGTGAGTTTCCTCCTCCAGACATTTAGATTCTCAGCCCCAAATGTTTGGGTGGTGGCTGCTGCCTGCAGTTACTCTGGGTTACTCAGTCTTCTCTGTTCTCCAGCACTTTTTGAGCTAAATCTTTTTTATTTGTTGTTTATCTATTTATTTTAGAGTTGGGTACAAGTAGGGATTTACTACATAAGTCGTTGCATGCAGGTGAAGTTTGGATTTCTAGCTGGCCCTCTCTCACTCTAGTAGTGGACCAGGTACCCAGTGTGTTGTCAAGTGTCCCCCTCCTTCTTCCCTCCCTCCCTCCTATAGCAGTGTCCAGTGTCTGTGGATCCCACCCTTGTGTTCATTTGACTAGTGTTCAGGGCCCGCTTATGAGTGAGAACATGTGGTATTTAATTCTTTGTTTCTGTGATAGTTCACTTAGTATGATGGTCTCCAGCTGTATCCAAGTTGCAGTAAAGGCTCTGACTTTGTTCTTCTTTTGGCTGCATAATATTCCATCAGTTATTTGTACCACATTTTTATCCAGTCCACTTTTTTTTGAGTTGAAGTCTCACTCTGTCACCCAGACTGGAGTGCAGTGGCCCTCCCGGCCACCATAGCCTTGACCTGCTGGGCTCCAACGATCCTTCCGCCTCAGCCTTCCAAGATGCTGGAACTCTAGGCGTGTGCTACCACGCCTGGCTAATTTTTTTTTTTATTATTTTTTATTTATTGTAGGGATGAGGTCTCGTCAAGTTGCCCAGGTGGGTCTCAAACCCGCAGACTCAGGCAATCCACTCACCTTGGCCTTCTAAGCGCTGGGATTACAGGCTGAGCCACCGTGCCCGGCCTCTAGTCCACTTTTGATGGGCATGTGGATTGGTTCCATGTTTTTGCTATTTGAACTAAATCTTTATATTACATAATATCTGTTTCAATACATAGTGTTGTTTTCATTTTCCTAAATGGCCCATGACTGATACATTTCCCCAAGCTCTAGAATTCTGGTGGGGGAGTAGGGAGAGAAGCCAATACCCACTGATGGAGAAGTATATTAAAAATGCAGATTCCAGACCTCTAGATGCAATAATTCTGATTCAATAGGTTGAAAATAGGTTCGGTAATCTGCTTTTTAAACAAACATCTTAGTTGCAGCTGATGTAATTATCTTTTTTCAGAGACTTTGAGAAAATCGGCTGAAATCTGGTACCTTTGCTGTTTCTTGGATCTGGGATTGTTACCCTTGGGCTTAGACACCAACTTTAATTTAAAAATAGAATGGGAGCTATGGATATGCTAGTAACCTCTGACTGACAGCCATCAAGGCTGTACATTGCCCTTGGAGGCTGAACATCCAAGCTTTGTTTAGCTCACAAGTTCTGATGCAATTAGCTGGAAGAAAAGAGCTCCTACCTGCAATTGTGCACTGTCCGCTTGTCAATCACTGCACCTCAGGTTGTATCCAATCAGAGGGATACCTGCTTCTTATGTATACAGAGGCAGCACGCATGCAGCCAAGAAGGGATGGAATGGGACTGACCTCAAAGCAGGTACTGTCTATTTTTGCGTGTAGTACCCTTCCTGTTTCCAGGTGGCTAAAGTTTGGAGCAGGAAGGAATCAAAGGCCACTACCATGCCATACATATTCAATTCAGGATTCTGGTGCCTTTTGGCTTTCACCAGTGGGTGTATCTGTTTATCTGTGTGAATAGCAATGGACATTCCTTTGTGGAATGTTGGCTTCCATTCATTTGACTGATTTAATCAGTAAAACGAGTGGGTTTTGCTGGGAGGAGTTGGACTACCCCCTCAGAGCAGAACAGGAAGTTTTTCAATCCTCTCAGATCGTAGGGCTTTGGGTTTCTAAGGGGCAAGGACTTAAAAGTGACCTTTCACTGAATATAAAAATGGTTTTTTTTTTTTTTCCTGTTGGAGTGTTTTTCATCTTACGGTTTGGGGCCAGATACAGTGTTTCCTGAGAAGGATTTGGAGAACTGTCTTGGGCCTCAGTCTGTCACCTCTTCATGTTGTTTATATCACCTCATTATGCTCAAGTAGAATTATTGAAGTGCCTAGTTTATATTAGCCTGTCACATTTTGTATGGCTTCTGCATGCTTAGCTGGGGGTGGCAGTGGATTCCATTTTTAAAAATTGAGATACCTTTAAAAAAAAATTGAGATTCCGCTTCAGAATGAACTGTCCTGTGTACTTGACTTCAGCAAATCAAAAATGCCTTAAGGGAGATAGGCTCCCTGGGCTTGTTCCTTAAAGTTAACAGCCATATCCCTTGCCACTACCTACTAAAAACACACACAATGAGCAATCCAGAGTAGCATATCCAGTGAAAATATTCTTCTTCCTCGTGTGTAGGTTATATAGCCCACCAGTACCTACTCTCCTCTGTGTAGACCCAGATGGGAGCAGAGCCTCACCTCCCTTGCCTACAGGCTGATGGGCTGATGATGTGTGCTTGTTCACTTGGCTAGCACTTACTGAGAGTCTCCTGTGCTCCAGGCAGTGACCTAGCTAGAAGGGCTGATTCCAGGAGTAAGAAGGCTGAGGGAGACTGCTCTATAAGCATGTAAGATGAGACCCGCCAACAGTCCCTGGGATTTGTAAAGATTGACTACCTCTGCTCGAGGTTGTTCATGAAGGCAGCATTCCAAGTGATTCATTCATAGCTAGGTGGGATTAGGTGGTCCTTCTCTTTCCTACTTCCCATCAAAGTGAGGTGGTCTTTTTCTTAAAATGCGAACACACAGTCACTGACAGAAGTTTGTGTGGGTTACATGTTTTCTTTCAAATTGCATGTTGGTCCAGTATCAATAGTAGGACTAAAACCCTGGAATACAATTTCAGCTTCTAGTAAGTGCTCTTGAGACTCATTGTTAAATTTGTTTTTGTTTTTTTTTTTGAGTCTCACTCCGTCACCCAGGCTGGAGTGCAGTGGCACATTCATGGCTACCCCAGCATCAAGCTGCTGGGCTCAGGTGATCCTTCCGCCTTAGCCTTCCAAATAGCTGGAACTACAGGTGCGTGCTACCATGCCTGACTGATTTTTTGATATATTGTAGAGACCAGGTCTCACCAAATTGCCCAGGCTGATCTCGAACCCCTGGACTTGGCAATCCTCTTGCCTTGGCTTCCCAAAGTGCTGAGATTACAGCCTTGAGCCGCCGCGCCTGGCCTAAATTTTTTTTTTTAACTGGCAAATAATCATATTCACAGAGCAGAGTTTTTATCTGCTGTGTATTGTTAAGAGGAAAAAAAAGTCTAGAAGTAAATCTCAATATTAATCACACTGAATTAGATGGCAATTTGAATCTGTTATTTTTTGGTTCCTGATCATATGCATGCTGCTTCTCTTTTAACCTGGTGCCCTGAATTACCTGTATCCCCTAATAATAGCTGTCATTATCACTGAAAACTATTACACTTACTAAATTATTAAATTATTGATTTCTTTATGTTTGATGATACCAATCTATGTACCTCCTGAGTGTTTAGTAATTGTAGTATTATGGGGGTTTTTTGGTTTTATTTGTTTTTTAGTTGTTGCTTGAGGTATAGCTTGAGGTTCAAAGTGAGTGTGTTTATGTTCATTCGAGTTTGATTCCACATACAAGTTTCCCTCTATCTCTCTCAAAATCAGAACCCTGGGCTACTTTTTGTTTTTCTGTGCTGTTATCAGAATTATCAGATGGTTCTTGATGAGTTACATACAAAGGCTGCTTTTCTTCATGAGATCTGTGACCTCTAAATGTTGTAACAAGTTTTTCCATGTAAGGTGGTTTATCCAGATCAGTGGGGAAATGTAGTACATTTCACTGAGGGACCATGCCTTCACCGTGTGTGTGTGTGTGTGTGTGTGTGTGTGTGTGTGTGTGTGTGTGTGTGTGTGTGTGTGTAGTAAGCTCTAAGTCTGTTCTAATTATCCAGATCAGTGGGGAAATGTAGTACATTTCACTGAGGGACCATGCCTTCACCGTGTGTGTGTGTGTGTGTGTGTGTGTGTGTGTGTGTGTGTGTGTGTGTGTAGTAAGCTCTAAATCTGTTCTAATAACCCAAGAAGGAGACTCTACTAACTTATTCTTTTGTTGGAGGCAGAAGAATAAAACTCAGACAGCTTGGTGGTGACACAAACCAGGTCACTCAGGAGAGGTCACTGGTGTAGCTGCCTGAAATGTGGTCTTGCAGTGCTGGGGCCAGGGGATGGAGCCACACAGTTTGTGTGCCAAACCGTTTATCCAGACAGGCCAGCAGGAGTGTCTGTCTTGCAAATTAATGCATATAGCAAATTGTGTGTAACCTCTCTCACCATTACCATTCTTTGTGTTTGACTTGAGATTTTACTGTGCACATGTTCCTCTCATATGGAATGTACCAGTGTCTGTACTAGTTGTCTGTACAGTGTCTGTGATAAGGTTTTCTCTCTGGGTGAAATAGTAAGATAGTGACATGCGGTAAATCAGTTTGAGTCAATGCCCATACTATATGTTGAACCATATGATGTGACCATTTTTGATCTAGAAGATTGGCAACGTCACGTGTATAATCTAATAAATAACTTAAAATTTGGACCACTAGTTAGGGAAGGATATATACCTTTGAAGCCAAATAGCAATAACACACATAGGCAAAATATATTCTGTGGTGAGATTTTATTAGACTTATAGTCTTTTATACTTTTTTTTTTTTTTTTGAGTTGGAGTCTCACTCTGTCGCCTAGACTGAGTGCAGTGGCTGCTCCCAGCCACTGCAGCCTCGACCTGCTGTGCTCCGGCAATCCTTCTGCCTCAGCCTTCTGAGTAGTCAGAATTACAGGCATGCGCTACCACGCCCGGCTGATTTTTTGATTTATTGTAGAGACGAGGTCTCGCTGCCTAGGCGGGTCTCGAACCCGCGGGCTCAGGCAATCCACTCACCTCAGCCTCTCAAAGGCGCAGGATTACAGGCTGAGCCACCGAGCCCAGCTGTCTTTTATACTTTTAGCGATTAATTATCAACCTTATTAAATTAGGGGAGCTCACATGAAATTCTGGATTTTCCACTTTTCTGCAGAATTTAGACAGTCTTATCATGCTAGGTCAGTGATCACAGTTAGTGACAACTGACTGAGGCAGAGAGGTCACTGCCACACTGTAGATAGAATTCACCTGTGTGTCTGTTAGTCCAAGTCCTCCCTTAGCCAGCTTCTGGCCATCATGTGGCTGACTGGCCTCTGGGTTTTGAGATTGGATATATGATATAAATAGAGTACGTAGAGTAAGCTGGGGAAAGACAGGGTTGGAAGAAACCAGCTGAACCAAAGCCGTTTGTTTTGTTTACTACATACTACCATACCATACCTCTAAAATGAAAGCCTGATCCCACTCTGTTTGCTGGCCAAGGATAGGGAAGCATAATTAAGGTGTACTTTCACGTGCTAAGAAATGGTCAAACTCTCATTAAAGTTTAGACCTGGTGCTCCTTATTTAAGTAGGATATGGTGATAGACCTTCCTTCCCATGGCTATACTGAATATATTAGAGGCTAATGCAATGCCTTAACAAAAAGTCCTACCTTTTATGGGAAGGGTTTATTAGACAATTTATTACATCTTAATATAAAGAAAAGTTATTGTGGATTAATTTTTTTAAGTACTAGATGTTTATTGCTACACTGTTCATGTTGGGGTGAAAACTGGAAATAAAGAAGATACTCATCAACAAAAGAGAGGCTGAATAAATTATGGCACATCAACATCATGAAATATTACATGGCATTGCCATGGAAAATTGACAGAACACCAGTTGACCTAGAGGGATTTCCCTAAGGAGCAATAGTAGCTAAGATTTAATTAATACTTACTGTGTGCTAGGCACAGTTTCAAAGGCTTTCTGTGTATTCACTCATTTAATCCTTACAACCATCCTATGAGCTTGGTATTTTTAATGCCATCTCATAAATAAAGAAACTGAGACATGGAGAAGTTAAATCACTCATCCAAGGACTAGCCATTAGGATGTGGCAAGGCTAGGATATGAATTCATGTGGTCTGGGTGGACAAAGATTTTTTTTTTTTTGAGTTGGAGTCTCACTCTGTTGCCCAGACTGGAGTGGCCACCGCAGCCTCGACCTACTGGGCTCTGGCAATCCTTCTGCCTCAGCCTTCCGAGTAGCCAGAATTACAGGCACACGCTACCACGCCCGGCTAATTTTTTGATTTTATTGTAGAGATGAGGTCTTGCCTGCCCAGGCGGGTCTCGAACCCGCAGGCTCAGGCAATCCACTCACCTCAGCCTCCCAAAGGCGCAGGATTACAGGCTGAGCCACCGAGCCCGGCTTGACAAAATGTTTTAAAGTAATTTTTTTAGGTTAGATATCAAAGTACACAAAGCAAATTTAGTAGCTTTGCTATAGAATGTTACTTCATAATTGTTTCTGAGTTCTCTGGACTATCTCTTTTATTTTAAACTCTTGATGCAAGTCTTGCAGTATCAGACTTTAGAAATCATTTAGTTCTTTGGTTTCTAAATGTAACTCTCCTTTTCTCCCTTTTAGACCAACAGAATCTTCCTGGTGCTAAGCAGAATGAAACAGTGCTGACCTGGAGCTGCTTTGCCCTTGTTTCCCTTGGGTGCTATATAAACTGTTGATAGAGTTTTCCTTCTTCGTGTTACAGATGGAGAAATGACTCCCAGAGAGAGGGAGCCTGACATTTATTGAGTCGATGTTTTCCAGGGATGTGAGACACATTATGTTATAACGCCTTCAGGCAGATTTTGTTATGTTCGTCATAGAAGCTGATGTTTAGATAGAAAATAGGTCCAAAATCACAGAGGGACTCAATACCATGGTTGGATAAAGTCCCTGTCTGACCTTCTTTAGGCTCTCACTAACCTAAGACTTAGGAATTACAATGACCTACCAGAGGTCCTTCAGTTGAATCTTGCCTGTAGTTGTTGACTTAATTAGGAAGTTTCTAAGAACTTCTAATTGGTATGGCATTATTCACCATAGGTATTAGTGGGAGAGTGCCTTAGAACAGACATTGAGAAGCTTTTGTATTAGTCTGTTTGGGCTGCTATAACAAAATATCACATTCTGGGAGGTTTAACCAACAGAAATTCATTTCTCACAGTTTGAGATGGGGAAGTTCAGGTCAGTGTGCTGATTGATTGAGTTTCTGGGGTCGGCTCTCTTCCCAGATTGCTAACAGGAGCCTTCTTGCTGTGACCTCATATGACAGAGAGAGAAAGTAAGTTCTTTGTTGTTTCTTATTGTAAGGATACAAATCCTATGGGGCCAGGTCTCCACCCTAATGACCTCATTTAACTTTAATTACCTCTATAAAGACAGTAATTACCCTTAACTGTAACTCCAAACAATAGTCACATTGGGGGTTGGGGGGGACACAAACAATCAGTTCACAATAGCATTCTAGTTATCCCTCCTAACATTTGCATAGGAAGTGATCCTAATGAAGTATTTCTTTCATTTGAAACAAGAATGGTCACCTTCGGATTTTATTATCTAGCAATTGCCTGCCACATGGTATAATTACTGTTTGTTGATGAATTAATATAAGCGAACACATTTTTGCTGCTTTTTTTGTGCCTAAAGTTTTCTTGTATTTGTGAAACACATTTGAAAGTGTTTCACATATGGTGGTCAGGTAATGATGTTTCAGGAAGGTTGCGCTTTGGTAGACTCTAGAAACATTGCTTTATGCAATGCAAGTACCACTGAATTAAGCATAAAGCAGTAAGGATTGTATCATGGTGTGGGCAAGGAGAAGAAATTAGAGTAAACTTGTGCTAAAGATAGTTACTGTTATTAAATGTAAAGTTGAGATCTGGGCTTTCTGCTGTCAGTACAAAAAAGGAAAATGTGACAGTACATATTTCTCTATTAACTTATTTATGAGGAAAATATTTTTACCCTAATACTAAGTACAAAGAGAAATTTATTGTGTAGGTTATAGGGTACTGTTAGGGTTATAGGGTATGTCAATACTGTTGACGTAATTTACAATAGTAGTGATTTTTACAAAAGAAGCAATAAAGTTTTTCATGTTAATTTCTTACAAACTTATTGAAATACTAAGTTATAGTACTAAATTGTGTTTTCAAGAAATATTTATTCGGATAACTAAATTTGTAAAATGCAGCTATGCAATTTTCTGGTGATTTCCCTTAATATTAGCAGCAGTACAAGGGGGAAAATGAGAGGAAGCATCAATTCGGGGGAAAGTCTGCATCTTGGAAATGAACTTGAGGAATATCTTGCCTCTAATGACCACTGACATAATTACTATCTTAAACTTCTAAGTAGCTGTTCTTGGTCTGGAATTACTTAGCAAAAGTGAATTGAGACAGAGTGACTTAAAACAGTGAACTCTCAGTAAAGCCATGCTCTTTTAGCTGGTGCATATAGGCCATAACCCTATGGAATGATTTATATAGCTTGAAATAGGAGTCAGGAGTAAAATGAGAAGTTTCTAAAACTTCTCATTTTAAGGGCCTCTAAACCCAAAGGAGTGTATGGCACTTCATTGAATATACTATCAAAGTTAGTGAGTTATGAGTAAATGTCATATATTCTTCAAAATAGATACAGGGTCCTGTTTAACATATTAATTGCTAATATTTTATTTCATGTTGCTAATTCTTGTCCGATTCCTGGATTTACAAGCCCCACATTTTTAGCTTCTTCTTAAACTGTTCAGCAACGTGCATAAAAACCCTTAAAGCAAGACAGTCTTTATGTTATTTCTAAGTGTGCTTTAGAATTATATAGTTAGGTCACCTCCTTTTCTGTCAAAGCATGAATTTACTCTAATCTTGGGACTCCTAGTACAGCAGACTTTAAGCTTTTGATTATCACTCACAGTAAAACATATTCTACTTCAGCTTGGGTATAACTGAAATAAGTTTCATATAGCAATTCTTTTTTTTTTTTTTTGAGTTGGAGTCTCACTCTGTTGTCCAGACTGGAGTGCAGTGGCCACTCCCGACCACCGCAGCCTCGACCTGCTGAGCTCCGGCTGTCCTTCCGCCTCAGCCTTCCAAGTAGCTGGAATTACAGGCATGCGCTACCATGCCCGGCTGATTTTTTGATTTATTGTAGAGATGAGGTCTCGCTGCCCAAGCAGGTTTCAAACCCGTGGGCTCAGGCAATCCACTCACCTCAGCCTCCTAAAGGTGTGGGATTACAGGCTGAGCCACCGAGCCCGGCTCATATGGCGATTCTTACCCTTCATACATTCTGTTACTTCTTAAAAAAATGCTAGCCTTCAGCCAATAAATTGATTTCATGGCCAATGGATCCTCACTGGCAATTTGTAAAAACACCAACCTTGTACACAGAATGGTAGACAAGGAATAAGAATGTGTTGGGTCCTAATCCTATGTTTTTCAATTATTGAGGGAAAAAACTCCCTTATCCTTCACAAGACCCTGTTTCTTTATCCATAAAGTAAGGGATTGGACTTGATGGTCTTTAAGGTGCTTTCTACCTTTATTTTCTTCTTGGTCTCTCTTATAGTTGAAGGAAATCTTTGGATTCAGAGTAGAATCTCCCAAATTTTTTAATGAAGGGTCATATCTATTCATGCTGTGACAATGATCTGATGTCACGAAGCTTCATATTTTTTCTGTGTGGAGATGAAAAGTAGCCATTTATGCCTTAGTTGGCTGTAGATGTAAAGCAGTAACAGTTCTATACTTGTGAAGCTCTAATAAAGGACTTTCCTCACCACCCACCGTCTCCCCACTTTTAGAATTCTTTTTTTTTTTTTTGAGTTGGAGTCTCACTCTGTCACCCAGACTGGAGTGCAGTGGCCGCTCCCGGCCACTGCAGCCTCCACCTGCTGGGCTCTGGCGATCCTTCCGCCTCAGCCTTCCAAGTAGCTGGAACTACAGGCACGTGCTACCACGCCCGGCTCATTTTGATCTATTATAGAGATGAGGTCTCACCAAGTTGCCCAGGCGGGTCTCGAACCTGCCGGTTCAGGCAATCCACTCACCTCAGCCTCCCAAAGGCTCGGGATTACAGACTGAGCCACTGAGCCTGGCTTTTTAGAATTCTTATTTGTGTTCACATTCTTGCATGTGTCCCTGAAAGTCAGGAGACTTAACTAACTATAAGAGGTAGCCCCATATTACAAACACTTGTTTTGTCTTTTCTGGGAATTTGTTTTCTTCTTTCCTTTTTTTTATTCCCCCTATTTTGAGAATGTTCTGGTATGTGGATTAAGGATGGAGGAGTGGAGTTGGAGAGAGATTTATTGCAGGCAGAGCTGAGGATGACTTCCTATCAGCAACTAATGATGTTTGTTGATTTCTCTGCTGGGTGCCAGACCCAGTGTTAACCAGCTAGTTAGCACTTTCTCTTGGGCTCCCTTTGGTGATGGTCTTTTGTTCTGGAGACGGTAAAATACACTTAGCTATAGCTATCGGCAGGGCTCTTTGTAGTGTTTGGCTCTGGTATCTGGAGCATTCTGGATTGAACCCAACATGTAGGGCCAATGAGGCCAATGTGGTGGGTCCTGTAGTAGCAGCTGATGGGGTAGCAACTGACAGAGGAATAGTGGTATTAGTGAAGACCCTTTTAAATAACCTGCTGGTTGAACTTTCTTTCCAAACAGAGTGCTAGTGAGTGAGGCTCATGCATTCCTTCCTCTAGGTTGTTTCTCTTTTGTTGAACCCTATAGGACTTCAGTCCTTCAGAAAAATATTTTCCAAGCAAGGCCAAAGCAAATGAGAAGGGGAAGGATGCTTTGGCTCTTGTGAAGGAGAACAAAAACACAGAACTTGGAGTCAGGCAGATTTGACTCATATCCTGGTGCAGGTACTTAGTACCTGTGTGACTTTAGCAAGTTTTCTGAGTTCCAGTTTTCTCCCATATAAAATAAAATTAATAACAAAAAATATATACAGGCTTGTAAGAAGACTTATATCAGTGAAATGCCCACTTGTAGTGAGGGGTCAGTATGAGTGGATTTTCTTCCCCAGTCTGAAAGCTGGAGACCTGAGTTTGGAGCACTAGAGTGATCCACTGGGGTCATCAGGTCAGCGGGCCAGAACTGATGATGATGTCACAGGGCAGAAGAAAGGGCAAAACTCCAGCCCCATAGTCACCCATTTGGGTATTTCCTTGGAAGTGGGAAAGTCTTGATTTGCACCAGAAGAATGATACCTTTCTATCACATATATTAGGAAAACTCATACTGATCTCTCATTCCTGTTGCCTAAAATAATCTCCTGCTCTCCCTTTTATGATGATATAACTCATTTGAGAAGTATTACCTGAAGAAAAATTTTAGGGAGAAAGATTTTCACCTCTGACCCCTTTTACACAGGCTGTTTCTCTCATTGGCTGTCTTACAGTAGGAGTGGATTTATGTGATAAGAATGACATTTTGGGTATTATTTGCAGAATTGAGATGCCTGAACCTGGGGGCCTTTTTGCCCCCATGGAATATAAAGCCGATTAGGAGCTCTTTGTGCTCTGCCACAAATCATTACATGTCTACACTTTGCTCTTATAAAATATGGATAACGACATGACTCTGTCTCTTAGGAGTTTGAGTGCATTAGCTAATGATCATGAAACCTTAGGAATAGAAAAATTTATTTGAATGCCAAGAGCTTTTGTAATTACACATTTGCATCACTTTGCTTGGCATCCTTGAAAGTCATTTACCATGAGTATACTAGGATTGATTCCTATTTTTCTAGTTGTAGAGCAAGCTCTGAAGAAATAAGCTCAAAGAGTGCTCAGAACAGATAAATTGTCACGGCGTCTCATGGAGGGCCTGAAGTAATTCAGGCTGGAGTGGTTTAGTTTGGGCTAAGATGGAAAAAAGAACCTGAGATATCTGAAAGTCACTGAAATTAGAAAATACCAGGACCTGGTCAGTCGCTGCCTGCTTGGGCCCGTTCATTGCCCATAACATTGGCCACATTCCATGGGGCGGCAGGCACACTGCAGCCCTGGGGAAGGTTGTGGTGCCTGCCACCTCATAGCCACCTTTGCTGGATGTGAAACAATACTTCCTGTGCCAGGAGTCACTGAGTGGTCAGGCCATGGGCCGTCCTTTGGTCACCTTCGTGGGCCTCAGTGTCCCTGCTTTTGTTTGTTATTCCCATATAGATGTCAAAGTGCCTGACTTCTCTGATTACTGTCACACTGAAGTTTTAGATAGTGCAAAATCTTCAAAAGAGAGCAGCAAGGCTAGAAAATGTTTCTCCTATTTGGTAACTGCAATAACTACTGTGGGTGTGGCATATGTTACCAAGGATGTTGTCTCCCAGTTTGTTTCTAGCATGGGTGCTTCTGCTGATGTGTTGGCCATGTCAAAAATTGAAATCAAGTTATCTGATATTCCATAAGTCAAGAACATGGCTTTCAAATGGAGAGGCAAACTTCTGTTTGTGTGCCATAGAACCAAGAAAGAAACTGACCAGGAAGCTGCAGTTGCAGTGTTTCAGTTGAGGGACCCACAGAATGATTTTGAACAAGTAAAGGAACCTGAATGGGTTATCTTGATAGGTGTCTGTACTCATCTTGGTTGTATATACTCATTGCAAATGCTGGAGTTTGGTGATTATTACTGCCCTTACATGGATCACACCATGATGCATCTGGCAGCATCAGGAAGGGGTCTATACCTCTTAACCTTGAAGTTCCCTTATGTGAGTTCACCAGTGATGACTTAGTGATTGTTGGTTGGAGACTTGGACTCAGGTCAGGCTTCTTTCAGTCTCTGTCACCTGAGAAGAATTATGTGAGAGCAAGTCTTCTATACTTCCAGTTGGTTGATGTGAAATATTTAAGAATTGATTGTAATGTAGTTGCAGATTTTAATGTGAAGTAAATTGAACTTAATGTTGAATATTTTTTTTTGTTATTGTTATACTTTATTCTCTTAATCAAATATAAAGACAGAGCTTGTATCTCATCAGCATAAGTACATGTTCAAAAAGGAAAATACAAAATGCATTTTTTTGGGAGATGGAAATATAGCTCTATTTAACTGTTATTTTATATTTAGTATTTTATTATTAAGCCTAGTTCAATATAAATGCATATTTTTTTAATCAATATTTTTTATTATGATATTGTGGGGTACAGTTAAGGGTTAGGTATACAAATATGCTTCGTTCAGGTACCCTTGTTGATAAGTGTCTCCCTATCCCCAGACAGATATTTACTACTGTTAATCCCAGATTGAATACTTTCAAACATTTACTTAATGAAGTCATTGTTAGACATCATTTAGCTCAGTCATACACTTGAAAGGTACAACATCTTTTGGCTAATTATAATTACAAATTACAAACTGAAAAAAAAAAGAAAGAGAGAAAATAACAGGACCTGAGTGAGATGTAAGTGGCTTCCGTGCAGGGTTGTATATAGATGTTCATGTCCCTTGTCCCCTGCATTCTCAGACATACGTTGTCTTGAAAAATTCAGTTTTTCCTTTTTTTCCTCCTCCAGATAATTATTTTAGAACTTAAGAAACACATTAAAGTATGTCAAAAGGGTAATGTTTTGAATAGCTTTGAGTAGAAGACTTTAAGAAGATGGATTTTTATTTAGAAAAGGGGTCACAGATAGTAGCCCGACAGTGTGCCATTTGAGAGCTTATGTTGTTGTTATTTCGTTGCAGGCAGTGGAGCTACTGCTGTGGTTCAGGCCGCCCTATGCAAACCCAGGCAAGAACGTGTAGCAATAAAGCGGATCAACTTGGAAAAATGCCAGACCAGTATGGATGAACTATTAGTAAGTAAAAGTGCAGGGGATACCTGCTGGTTGCTTTCTTAACCTACGGTAATATGGAGCTGGGTAGGAGAAGAGCAAGGTGTTACCTCCTATTTGGACACTTATATTTCTTGGAGAGCATCCCTCACTACGTCCTGCTCTCTGGATTAATGAGACCTGTACCTTACTGTTGTGTTGTATAATGCACACCATCCTTGCTTTGACAAACAGTATTTTGCTCAGTCTGTGTAATCCCCAGAGGGGAACGGTCTCAGCATTGGCACTCCATTTCACACATCAAGGGCACACAGTCTGTAGGATAACCCAGTATCATGGGATTACTGAAGGTAGTTTGGGATGGCGAGCTTCTGGCCCTTGGTACAGACTGTGTGACGCGAGTAGAAATTGCTCCCTGAATTATTTGTTGGCCATTTTGGCGTTCATAAATTATAAAATCACATAAATTTGAGTTGTTTTTTAAAAAATGCATTGTGGCTGGACATGGTGGCTTATGCCTATAATTCTAGCATTTTGGGAGACCGTGGCAAGAGGATTGCTTGAGCCAAGGAATTTGAGACAAGCCTGGGCAACATATTTTTTGTCTCTACAAAAAATAAAGCAATTGGCTGAGTAGTGGCATGTGCCTCTAGTCCCAGCTACTCTGCTGGCTGAGGTAGAAGGATCCTCTGAGCTCAGGAGGTTGTGGCTGCAGTGAGCCTTGATTGTGTCACTGTACTCTAGACTGGGTGACAGAGTGAGACCCCAAGTCAAAAATTAAAAAAAAAAAGCAATATGGCTTGCATTTGGCTATGAGAGGAGTTTGTTTTTCTTACGTGGCATCTCATACGTCTTGTTTGAAAGGAAGTACATTACATAAATAACTGGAGCTTGTCAGTGTGGATAGGACTGTAGTAGCATTGGTTGGTTGAAGGAACATTTGCTTTTGGCTTAGCTGACTCATTATTAAATGAACAGCTTGGCAAATGGTTATTAGTTGCCTGGCAAACTGTGAAGGGTTTGAGAGTTTAATCTCATAAATATAGTTGTTGTTCTACCTGCCAATTTTCTTTTTTCCTTTTGTCCATGTATTTGAGGAGTTAACTGATTGGTTATCCCCCCACTAATCCCAGTACAAATATTAGTCCAATAGCTCCATACAAGCTACAAAGTATAATGACAGTTGGCTCCAAATGAAGAAGCCTTTTGTTACTTTCTACATTGGGAATGGAATGTCATTAACAAGAGCTTTTTGTCTCTACTCAGAATATAGCTTTTATTTCAGGCTTAATTACAGTACACTATAGTATAAATTAAGTACAAGGATAAAGCTGTACTTTTCCAGATCTGTTTGGCCTTATATTGTAAATTAGGCTGCACAATGCATAGATTTCATTGGGATCGAAGCAATAGATTGCCAACTAAAAGGGCTTTCACAATTTAATGTTAATTTTTAAAATTTGCCTTCATTTTAGATTTTCACTCTCCTCAAACTTTCAGCTATGCTGTGTGTACTCTTACTGAATTTACAACTGCATACTCCTTGTCTGTTGCTTGCTATCATGGTGACCAATAAAATTGTGCCTTTGTCATCCAACCACTTTTCAAGGTTACTTTCCCTGAGTTGAAAAAAGTGTTGAACAAACCGGAGGAGTTGGGTCCTGTTTCTGCCACTTTCTTGTATTTTTTTAAATTGCAGTTGAGTTACTTAACAGTCTGTACTAACATTTAAATTTAAATTTAAAAAGATTGAATTGGAAGATTTCTAAGATCCCTTTAGGAGTCCTGAAATTCTGTGGCTTTGCATAAGTATATATTAACTTAAAAATTTTTTTTTTAGACTATGCATGTAAACGAATGCACTGTTTGGAAATATACCTCAAGAATTTGCCTGTGATACTGGTGTTTGATTTTGATGTTCTCTTGGAGATCTCACAGCCATCTTTTTCTACCAGCAGAATATCGATCCAGAGTATGTGTATGGCTTGGGTACACTTGGGCCTGACAGTTCTGGAACTAGCCTTCTGGGCTATGCTGTGTTCTCTGGTGTCTACCAAGTTCTCAGTTGCCCACAGCCTTCATGTCTCCCTTCGCTAGCTTTTCACCAGTAGTTGGCATCTAGTGACCGTAGCTGTGTAAGTGCCTGGGTGGAGGTCAGCAGGGAGGCTGTCATTCCCTTGCCTCTCCTTTGTTTCCCTGGGGCCAGTGAGCATAGCAGGGTCATTTGGAGGTACTTGCAGCTCAGGCAGAGCTGTCTGTCTGAGGACTGGTGCTTTTGTGGCTTTGTGCTTAGCTCCATTAGTCTGAGGTCTTAGGATTTATGAGTTTGCTTATTAGCAGTTAATTTATTTCTCTCATTCTTTTTTTTCCTCCTTAATGCCCATGTTGTAATAGAGTATAGCATATATGTATTATTCATATTTCATTTAAAAGGATGTATTGATTTATTGCTTTGATCTTTCCTTAACCTTTCATCTTTCACCTTTCACATTTTGGTGTCTTGATATATTTAGAGAGAGGAGGAATGGCTGTGGTTCTTTAGGATGTACTACCCCCAGACCCTTTCAAACAAAGAGAAATAGAACTTACAGTATATGCTTCTAATGTTGCCAGGCTTTTGTGGCCCAGTTATTGGCACGTGAGATTATGTGGAACAAAGTTGCTGTCATCCTTTCAATGTTGAATACTGCTGTTGCTTGCACTTTTATTATTTCTGTGGGTTCACATTTTGGCAATGTTTGGACATCCGGTATCCTAATAATCCTTTAATTCCATGAGTGTGTATTGTATACAGGTCAGTGCACTACATCATCTCACAGACTGTGCCATGTGTTAACTGGAAACCATTGTTCTTAGAAGAAACAATAGCCACTGGGATCTTTATCTAGTAAGAGTGTTGTGTCATAGAAGTTACAATTATCAACTATTTGCTGGCCATTGGGACATCTGTACCCCTGATGAAACTGTACCACTTCCTGATCCCTACTCTCAGCTCTGTCACCACCCCCTCAACTGCCCCTGCTCCATCCTCACTCTGCTTGTCCTATAGTAAGGTAGGATTTACACACAGAGTTCAGAAGTGATGGCACACAACAGTTTTGGACAACTGGGTCAGGACTCTGCTTTTTTTATGTGGTAGAGACCTCTCAGTAATTCCAGTTTTGCTGAAGAAGGAGTCAAGTGGTCATGATTTCTGAAGCAAAGTGCTAATTATGGTGTCAGCTTTTCTGAGAATGAAGGGAGGAAAAGACATGTTAGATGAGCTCATTGGTGCTAAATAACTGATGATTTAAATGTATAATATTGAAATGAGTACTATAATGCTCTGCAAAGATAAGTTAGTTACTGATCTAATAGACATTTATTTATTTGGTAAAGGCCACTACATAATGATAAAAGGTTCAATCCATCAACAAGAAATATCCACCCTAAACATATATGCAACCAACATAGGAGCACCAACTTTCATAAAGCAGCTTCTAGGTAAACTTAAAAAAGATGTTGACTCTAACACTATCATAGCTGGGTACTTTAATTCCCCACCCACAACCCTAGACAGATCATCGGGACAAAAAGTCAGCAATGAGATCTGGAACTTCGATGTGACTCCTGGCCAAATGGACTTAATTGATACCTACAGAACACTCCACCCATCCACCACAGAATATACATTCTACTCATGACCACATGGAATGTACTCTAAGATCGACCACATACTTGATCATAAATCAAGCATAAACAAATTTCAAAAGATCAAAATTTTGCCATGCATCTTCTTGGACCACAGTGGAGTAAAAATGAACATCAACACCAACAAACTTCCCCCAAAACCCACAAAGACATGAACACTAAACAGCACGATGCTAAACCACTCCTGAGTCAATGATGAAATCAAAACAGATTATTTATTTGGTAAATACTTACTGGATTTATGTATTGTGCTTAGGCTCATAAAAAGGATGCGTTTTGGGTGTGTATTTGGGAGTACAAGTCTTTATGCTCACTAAAATTTCACTTCAGTTTAACAGCAATTAGATTCGAACACTCTAGAATAAATGTATGATATGAACAGCATTTAATTAATTAATCTAATGTTAGCTAGGCATAGTGACTCATGCCTGTAGTCCCATCTGTTCTGGAGGCTGAGGCAGGAGGATTGCTTGAGTCCAGGAGTTCAAATTTGCAGTGAGCTGTGATAGCATCACTGCACTCCAGCCTAGGTGGCAGAACAAAACTCTGTTTCTATAAAACAAAAACAACAAAAGAAAACAAAACACTAATGCTTTTCTATGCATTGTTTTTAATTTTCATGCACATTTTGGAGTTTGGCCTTTAACTGTATCCTAATTTCTCTTGGTATAATGATCTTTGTGGTTAATTTTCCAGGAACCAAGGAGATGTTCTGGTTTGTTCTATAGTCCTTAACATCCCAAAATAGATGCTTTGATAATTTCTGAGATTTGTTCATTTCAAATGTGTTGTTAACCACATACCTGTCGAGCCCACAGTGGTCTAAGTGATAATTATAATTAGTTTAATACCCTCTGGGAGATATTTATAATTTTAGAGCAGAATTTGTTAACCCCATAATTTTTAAAACCTAATAGATGCTAGGCACTGAGTTAGCTGATGGGAAAACAAAGAAGGTTCCTATTCCTTGAGGAGCCCATGGACTAGTAAATGAGTCTCTTCACTGTTGTTTTGAGTTGGTGAGCTGGAGATATCTTTCTGCATCTTTTCTCTCTTTTTGACTGGAAATGGTTTAGCATATTGGTAGACAGATTACTATTCTTTGATATATATTCCATTGAGGGAATTCTTGCTTTCCAACAGAAACTTAAGACTTGCTTAATAGGTCTGACCCACTGTCTTACAGACTAGTATAGTCTATGCGAAGATGGCCTTGAGGTTTCTTGCAAGAGCTTGGTTATCTGGTTTGTGGTCAACCTCAAAGGTTAGAGATGCTATCCTGGGGCACTCTTGGCTTCCCTTAAATCCATTACATGAGTGAAGAATTAATCTGCCTTTTTTGAAATCATCTGTCTTCTCAGTCTCTATCACCAGGTGATAAATTGAATTCCATAAATATGACATAGTTCTTCCTTTTATTTACCCTAAACCCACTTTTCCTGATGTTCAGGGTGCTTGTCTTTATTTTATCTAGGAATTGATAAACATTTTGTTCATCACCTTACTTGACTTTTTGATTTTTAGACTTTAGCTATATCCCTCTCATTTTTTTTCTCTAGACTCAAGTACTCATATTTTTAGTCTGCCTTTGGTACTTAGTCACAGAAAACTCAGCCTCATTTTCTTATCTTTGCACATACATCAATGGCATCAAAACTTACAGTTTAATTCTCAAGAGCAGAAAAGTTATACTCATAGGAGAAATTGTGGCCTGTGGGTCAGATAAAGTATGTATTTTTTAAATGAAAAGAAATGAAATAAATAAAAAATAGTTAAGTGATTGACTTATGAAATTATGTAATACTTATTTAAATATTTTAGTTTGTAATTGATGACAAATATGAACAAAGTCGTTTCAAAAAAGCAGTGACTATACAAAGGTGATGGATACTGAACATTGGGATAGAGAGAAACAACTCCCTGGGCCAGGGAACCTGCTTTCCTTGCTTGACTCCCCTGCAGAATTGTTCACTGATGACTTTGGACAAGCCAGTTTTACCTCTGGTCCTTAGCCATTTGTTCATTAAGGAATTATGGCACACATTTATTCTTAGCACCAAAGTTGTGTGATTTTGTGTATTTATAAATGAATTCTTTTAACAAAATTCCTTTTTAAAAATCATTTGAGCTGGGCTTGGTGGCTCAGCCTGTAATCCTGCGCCTTTGGGAGACTGAGGTGAGTGGAATGCCTGAGCCTGCGGGTTCGAGACCCGCCTGGGCAACTTGGCAAGACCTCATCTCTACAATAAATCAAAAACTAGCCGGGCATGGTAGTGCGCGCCTGTAGTTCCAGCTACTCGGAAGGCTGAGGCGGAAGGATTGCTGGAGCCCAGCGGGTCGAGGCTGCGGTGGCCGGGAGTGGCCACTGCACTCCAGTCTGGGCAATAGAATGAGACTCCAACTCAAAAAAAAAAAAATCATTTGAAGGCTGGGCTTGGTGGCTCAGCCTGTAATCCCAGCACTTTGGGAGGCCAAGGTGAGTGGATTGACTGATCCCATGGGTTCGAAACCGGCCTGGGCAACTTGGTGAAATCTCATCTCTACAATAAATCAAAAATTAGCCGGGCGTGGTAGCGCTTGCTGTAGTTCCGGCTACTTGGAAGGCTGAGGTGGAAGGATCACTGGAGCCCAGCAGGTCAAGGCTGCGGTGGCCAGGAGAGTGCCACTGCACTCCAGTCTGGGTGACAGAGTGAGACTCCAACTCAAAAAAAAAAAAAAAATCATTTGAACAGAAATACAAATTACTAGCAAATCATGCATTATAATTTAGGATAGGGTCAAGTCAGTCTAGTATGGGGGTGTGACAATAAAAATCCACTGGAAATTCATATATTTGGGTACACAGTGTACCATCTTTTCTCCTATGTGCATAATGAAAGAGTTTCTCAGTCATGAAATTTGTCCAGCCTTGGATTGGACAAATTCCAGCATCTGCCCTCTTCTTCCTGTATCATCTGTATAAAGGTATTTTGCTCTGTCTCACTGACAGTACTTGTAGATAAATCAAGAACTTTTACCTCAGAACAGAGCCACTGCCCTCATTTTGCTTTCTGCTGTAGTGTTATTTTATTGCTTATTTCTCCTTTCTCTTGATGTGCTCCTCCCTCCCTTCCTTCCCTTAGAGGGATGAATTAGCTATGATTTGTAGGTTATTGGAGAATAAAGCTCTAGATATTTACTTGGCTTAATGATCATTTGAACCCTAGATATTTACTTGGTTTAATAACATTTGAATTGTTATCCCTGTTATCCAACATAGGCTGCTCTTATCCTTTTAAAATTAAACTATAATATTTGGGGGCTCCAAATATTGGGGTTCCTCCATCAGAAGTTTTTATTTAATTTTTTCCCTCTTTTACTTTCAGTTGAGGTTTAAGAAAACAAATAAACAAAAAACCCCAAAACCTTGTTTGCACTGTTTTAGCAAATTTCTGGAATTATGTTGATACTTCTGCAAATCTTGTTTATTGTAGAAAGATTTTAGGGGTTAAAAGGCTTCCGACTTTTTAAATTGAATTCAAAACAGTATAATTTTTGTGTATGTGTTTTCTTATTGCATCTATGAAAGTCTTTCTTTGTTCTTTTTGAATTTAAGAATTTTCTAATTATTAAGTTAATTATTCATATTCCAGCTCATTCCTCGTCATATGTGGTCACAAACCGCATTTGACTGCTTGTTGTAGAATCTTTTATACCAAGGATAGAGCATTAAAATGCAAGTCTACTTTACTGAATGCAGTACTATTTTGAGAATTTTGGGTTTCAACCACTCAGTTTTGTGTTGTCATCTCTCTAGTCACTTAGCTTTTAATTATTTTCATATGATCTGGTGTTTATGTTTATCTAAGAATAGTACAATTGAGGGCAAGATTAGAAATAGAAAGATTTTGAATATTTTGAAGACATGAAAACATTTTTAGGAAATTAGAGAATAAATGCTATGCTGTATATGTCAAGCTAATTTGCTTTTACAGCTCTAAAGTAACATTAGCTTAGGAATATGTATGATTTGGTTGGAGAAAGCAATTTATATTTTGGAGCATCAAATTTAATAGAACATTTTATTCAGATACTAATTAAATACACTAATCAATTTTACTTTTAAGTATTTTTCTACATTTGTTAGAAAGGGCTTGCTAAGATGTCTAACATCTCATGCTATTTTTTTCAAAAAGTAAGTAAAAGTTAACATTGAAAGGACACTTACGTTTCAGGGCTTATGTGTTCTCTATAACAGAAACCCAGCACCCACTCATTTTCAGAGTAGGAGAAAGTGGGGAAAACATGGCCAGATTGAAAATAACTTTAGTTATGTCTCCCTTTTTTTTTTTTTTTTTTTAACCTCACTTTTGTCATCCTCATGGACTTCTGGGAAACGTTGCTTGGATTAAGACAAATTATTTAGTCCTTTCCTATGTTATCTTCTTTCTTATTTTAGTTTGGTTGTTTCCACAATTAATTAAGCTGTTGCTTAGAAAGGAGGACGTGGAATACTCAAGAGGAAGGTTGGAGAGTGTTAGGAGGCATTTCTGCCACCCCTGCAGGATGGTTGTGCTTTGGCAAGATCCCGGATGGCACACAGTCCCCAAGGCATGACAGGGACACCACAGAAAGAGACATGCTTCACCTTAAGTTCTCACTGTTTATGGTGAAGCCAAAGACAGCAGCAGTGCTAAAAGTTGACTTGGAAGTTTCCAGCAGTACAAACTGGTTGGCAAGATAAATTCTTCCTGTTTTTTTCTTTTTAAGAGATGGGTTTTGCTTTGTTGCCCAAGCTGGCCTCTAACTCCTGTATTCAAATGATCCTCCTGTCTAGGCCTCCTGAGTAGGTGGGACCACAGGTGTGTACTACCACAACTGTCCACTGCACCCATCCCTCTCTTTCTGTTTTAAATGACATCTTCAGCTTGACTTTCTCTAGTATTCCCTGTCACAGACAATTTAATGATCAAAAAGCAGTTTTGATACCTGAGTTTGATTCCTATTCCACAATGGTGACCTTAGAGCTTTTAGAGCCTGTAAGATACTGTTATTGTTTGTTCTGGAATTTTTTTAGCCAACTCTGAAAGAAAATGGCTTTTCCTTATTGAGTTTTTTTTTTTTAACAGTATTTAAATATAACTCTTATATTTTTTGCTTTCTCCCCTTGTTTCTTTTGAAGGAAATAACTATACCAGCGGCTTCTATCTTTCCAAGCAAAACTCTTTAGTTTTTTAAGAGAGTTTTTGCAGATTGCCCAATTTCATGACATCATAACCAAGCAAGTAGGCCCTAGGATGTTCATTCTGTCCTGTGAACAAGTAGACATTTGCCCATCATGATTTCCCTGCTGCTTTTGAGGGCTTCCAGACCTCCAGCTGCCACAACACTTTACACTTTTGCAACTGCTCTCTCTAGTTTTGAAAACTTTTCTACAGGTACTAATTAAGGTTATCACAGAATTTATGCTTTTTTTATGGGATCTATAAAACTCCTGTCAGAATGCCCAGAACATAACATAAATGTCAATAGTTCATCAAGTCTCAATGTCTCAGCTCCTTCTTTGCATGTGAACATCCCAGTATTGATAGCTACTCTTGTGTCCCAATTCCTGACTAAGCTTCAAAGGCATAGTGAGGCAGACCTGAACAGCAGCACTCACGTTTTCCTACAGAAATGTCACATGACACATTCCTTGGCCCTGCTGGCTTGAGGACTCTCCAGCCACATGGATAGGTCCTGAATTTTTAGCTTTGCTCCCTCTACATTGCCCTGATCTGTGTTTTCCTAATTCGCCTGTGTTTAATTTATACCACACCTTGCTATATTTCATGTATCCTGGTAAATTGCCTCAAACTCTTTTGGAATAAGGAGTCTAAACAGATACTTATGCAAAGGGTTCAGAACAAAGAAAAATAATACAAGTGTAAAGATATAGGCATTAAAAAAGGGTTAAAGCCTAGTTTATTTTGCTCCTGAGATCATGAGATTTACCAAGGCACTAAAAGAAAAGAGCTCTTGTTACTAAAAAGGAAGAGTTTAAATTGATTCTGAATTTAAAATATTAAGCTATACTTAACCAAATTAGCATATTTTCCCAACTAAACTAAACCCTAAATAAATTCTTTCTCTGATAATGATGGCAAAATATCCCACTCAGCTGCTTAGTTAAGAAATCAGATCTTCTCAAGCTCCAACATGACATGCAATTAAGTCTGAGGAGATATTTTTCTAACTTTATTTTAAAGCAATGGATTTCAGCCTTGGTTGCAAATTGAAATCACCTGTGTCCCAGCCCAAGGAGGTTACCATGTATCGGTTTAGGATACAGCCTGGGAATGAAAGTTTCCAGGAGCTCCCAGGTGAGTCTAAAGTGCATATAAGGCTGAGAACCCCTGCTTTCAAGCTAAGCACTGAGATGTATTTCTCTTTCAATGAAATGGTGAGAGAAATATCTATCTCCTAGGCACATTTCCACACTGCAACTTAATCTAAAAAGAAAATCTGTAGAGATGTACAAATACTATCAAGTGAATTAGGTATTTCTAACTGCAATAGATGACCCAATACATCTTTTAAATGTATATAATACCCTCCAAGCATCTAAAGAATTCCTTAAATGACATAGGGGTAGCCGTGTTAAATAAAAACACTTTTTAGAAAGTTGTTTTACAGGGTGCACTTCCATCAGCATCAAAACAAAAGGTAACCTAATCAATATTTATAAATAACTAAATACTATAAGTAGTAGGTTAAAAAAAAAAAAAGCATGAACTTCAGCGATTTCAAATGGTAGCCAAGAAGTAGAAGGAAAAGATTAACAAATTTCTTATAAGAGTAATGTATTTTTCTGGACTGTCATTTTCAACCATGACAAATGTCATTGTGAAGAGTTCTTTAATTATAAAAAGTGATAAACCATTTATGCAGCAAACTCTTGCCTCTTTTAGAAGAAAAGAAGTACCAGCAGAGAAAAACCTATTCAAGGAAGAGTGAATCAAATATCACTCGTGACGCGTTTCAGATGAAGCTACACGAACAGACCCAGCTCTCTAAGCCACAGAGATGATTAACTACTGTGCCATAGCTTGGTTTGGCACTTGATGACATGTCTGAGTCTCATTTTGCTAGACTTCTCAGGGAGCCACTGTGTTATATTCCTTGACTGTATCTGTGACAAATGTGTCGCTTGGATTTCAGAGTTCTATGATCTCTTCCAACTTTGATCTTATATTTTTCTATCTTGGTGATTTTTTTTTTTTTTTACCCTTTCCTGTCCTTGTGAAGTTTAGTCCACTGTCGTATGACAGTCTCTCTTGTTTCTAGCTTTGCATCTTACCCCTATCCTCAATTCAGACTCTGCCAGGCAGTGCTATTGGCCTGACCTCCTAGTGGGTGGCTTTGACCCTGTCACAGCCCTTGTTCCTTCCTGTCACAGTCCCTCAGGCTTGGCACCTCTCTGCCTTTCTTGAAAGCTCAGTCTACTGCTTTGCCACTCAAAGTCTGTTCCTGGACCCACAGCATCAGCATCACGTGAAAGTCTGCTGGAAATGCTGATTCCCAGGTTCTATCCCCAACCCTTTCTGATCGGACTCTGCATTTTTAGCAAGTTGCGCAGGTGATCCACACCAAGTGTGGGAAGTGCTGCTCCAGCTCACATTTCTGCCATGGATTGAGACCTAATTAAGGGAACAGGGTATTAGAAGTGATTTGTTCTGTAGGAAGAATTGACTAATGTGTTTTTGTTTGTTTTGTCTTGTTTTTTATCATTTCAATTTGTTCAACTTTAGGCCATACTTTAGTCATTTTTAGGGGTAGGGACAAATGAATTTGTTCGGGAATAAATGTCTTTTTCTAGCTTTATGAAGTTAGGCATTAGGAAAAGCTTGAGTAATTTAGCTGATAGAGTGTTACCAAGGAAGTGTTCAACTGGCAACCGTTATCACTGTTTTGAAAAGAAATAGAGGATGTAGGATGTATTTTTGCAGAAAGAATATTTATATTTTTCAAGTTTTTACTTTCTGTACCTCTCTGGAAGGCAAATAAACAAAAGGTTTATATGTAAATTCAAATAAGGGTATATAATCAAAATGTGTATATAATGAAAAGAAACTAGAAAATTTAGTGAATTTCTTAGGAGTTTATACTTGGTTGGAAGCACTTTAAATCGCATATATATTAAGGAATAAGATAGGCCTGTAGAGGACCTTATTTTTTCTGTCTCTGCCCCCTTGGTGGAAATGTTATTTATTAGGGAGTCAGTGATAACACAGGTCATATTTCAAGACTGAGTGGCATGTGTTTCTCAAGGCAAGTTTCAGCGTGTCCTTAAGTATTAGAGGCTCTACTGCATGTTAAAACTGCTTTGTAGGAAAATGGATGGTATAGGAGTGGGGGTCATGAGCCCCTTAGCCAGGTGGTGATGAGCAACAGCCAAGCTTCATAGAAGAAGAGTGTGAGCATAAGGGTGATCATACTAATGCAGATTTACTCTCAGGTCCCCTTCCCGTTTTTGATCTGTTCTTACACTACTCGTGTAATCATATTGGTATGTCAGTATCTGTGTTCCCTTTTAAATTCTCAGAACATTTTAATGTCTGTCCAGATGGTATCTCTAAATACCTGGAGTTTTGAAGGAGTACACACACACACACACACACACACACACACACACACACACACACACACACACACACACACTTTGCTCACTGCAGTGTCGGGAGGAAGGAATACACACACACACACACACACACACACACACACACTTTGCTCACTGCAGTGTCGGAGAACCTGATACTCGGGGAGGAAGTGATACCAACCATCTAAATGCAAAGGACTGAAAAAAACGTGTTTTTCCAGACTCTGGCCCAACCTTGTCTTAGATGCAAAAAAAAAAAAAAATTGCCGTTTGTTTGAGCTTTCGTTACTTATTGTGCATTTTGATGAATGATTTAAAAGTTTGGAGTTATAGAGCTAGAAAGACATTCATTTGCATTTAGAGCACACCTGTATTTAAGAAACATTGTTCTCATTTCTATGAACACAGGGCATCTGTTTAAACTGAACCCTCCGTAATGCTGCAGGCCTTCAAAGTGGGCCAGCCCCATATTGAGCAGGTGCTAGCAACTTGAAATAGGAGTGGCCAGGGCAGTGTCCTGTTTCTACTTCAGAAGTGTCTTGTGGTATCAGAACCCAACACCGGAAACAGATGGAAACTGGACCTCAGGTTTCAGATCTTTTTCAAAGGATAAGAGTTGCTGCATTGAAAAGTGTCAGATTTAGAAAGCATGTAATCAGTTAAATGGATGAGGGAAATGATAAAGGGAAAATGTGTATATAATGAAAATAAACTAGAAAAATTAATGAATTTCTTAGGAGTTTATACTTAGTTGTAAGCACTATAAATAACATATATATTAAGGAATATGTATGTGTTAATAAGTTACAGTATTTTGGCCAAGTTGCCTGACGTATTGCATCTTGCTATTAATTTGAAGAGTGGGTAGTACTGGACATTACCAAATTGAAGTGTTCTGCTCAGGTAATTTTGAGTTAATACGAAGTTATTATTGAATGTATTTATAGGATGCACAAATACACTCTGCTTTCATCCTAAATACATGATAGCATACGTGAAGTTTCTCTGATGGCTTAGGTTATTCTTGTGGTTTTTGAATAGCACCTTGAAAATGAATTACACTGGACTGGTACCTTTGAGGTTACATTAAATTGAAGCTTTATGGGAGTCATTTTGTCAATGACTTAAAATAGCAAACTAAAACCAATATGAACCTGAGTATTGCAGAAAAATGTGGTTTATTGAAGGTTTCCATTTGTTTTATTTCAAAGCTTTATTGTTTTATATCTTTATATAAAACTTTTCTTCTCTATAATAGCTGTGTTTCCAAAATTTGACTCAGAAAACATTATTTTCCTGCTTTGTTAATATGAATTAAACAATGACAAGTTATCTACTTTGTAGGACTTCTCAGAGCTTCTGATAGTACTTTGAGTACTCCCTTTGACTCTTTTGGAGTGAGTCATAGTATTTGATGTTTCCCAAGCTTATTTTACTTGGCCTGCCCCACTTTTTCCTCCCTACCACCTTTTTTTCTTGGTGGGATATCTACCATGGCAGATAGTTGGGGAAATGATACTTGAGAATTTTCATGTGTATTTTCTCATTTGCCGTCACAGCATTCTTGAGGTACAGAGACAGTTTTGCTGTCCCCTTTTGGATGAGGGAGGAGCTAAGTAAGACCCACCAGAGTTCAGCCTGGTACCAGGATGCAGGCCTCCTAGTAACTCACCCAGTGTTTTGTCTCTTGGTCAAGTCTTTGGTTCAGGTAGGAGGTACTTTGGTTCAGGTGGCAGAGCTCTCTGCTGGCAGAGTAGGGGTCATCTGGGTGAAGTAATGATCTAGTGTTCCTCTGTCCTGTTGCCAGCCCATGGGGCTCTATGGTCTCCTGTAGAGAACTTTATAAGTCTTGCAAATTTATGAGGGAGAGTTTGTCCTTATGTAACTTATTTGAAGTACTGGTTTAGGCAGGCCCTCAGGTATGCTTTCAAGTAGAAAAGTTACCCAGGTACTCACCTGTGCCACTTGTGTTTTACTTCTGCTTTTCACCTTTTGGTACGATGTCATGTTTTGTTCTTTTTCTAGAAAGAAATTCAAGCCATGAGTCAATGCAGCCATCCCAATGTAGTGACCTATTACACCTCTTTTGTGGTAAAAGATGAACTTTGGCTGGTCATGAAATTACTAAGTGGAGGTAAGTGGGTTTTGTTGTTTGTTTGCTTGTTTTTATCCACCCTTTTTGTTGAAGGCAGCATATTTAATAAGACTTTGGATTTGATCCCCTTACTCCTGTGTTTGAAAGTTTGTTTGGTTTATCATTATTGGGAGGATAAAGCCCAGATTTCTTAGCATTCATCTTCAAAACATTTCATAATTTGGCTTAACTTCCTAGAATATCTGTGTCCCCTTCTCCAGGATGACATCCCTGGCCGTCTAGGTGTAGGTGCGTCCCCCTTGTACCATAACACGCTCAAGTCTTTCGGCCTGCCCTGTGCTTGTTCTCAGCCCTGCACGTCTCTCCTTCCTTTTCCATGGTCTCCAACTCTAAAAGGTCATACCTTGTCTGCAGCCATCACTCACTCAGAAAAGTTAATCAGTCCTTTCTCTTTAAACCCTTCCTTTTTAACATAATTCAGGCACTTAACACATTGCAATATACTGAATTATTTCAGTACTGTGTATTAGAACATTCTGTGATGATGGTAATGTCCCATAGCTGTGTACTGTCAACTTTCCACTAATCCCATGTGACTCCTGAGCACTTGACATGTAGCTAGTGTAACTGAGATACTGAGTTTCTATTCAATTTTAATTAACATATATTTAAATAACCTCATGCAGCTAGGGGCTATGATATTGGACAGTGCAGACTTAGATTGTGGACTTTGTGAAGAAGGAACTTTCTAATGCACTTTGAATTCAGTGAATCTGGTGTCCAGTAGGTGCTCAATAAACGTTCAGTTTATATGGGGAGAAATGCATGCTAAATTATTTACTTGCAGTGTTGACCAGAAGTGGCACTATTCTCTTATTGTTGCATTTGAAAAGGGAAAGTAACTTCCCTTCTCTAGCCTTAGACCCCTGAAGTTATGCAAGCCTTTGACAATTTAATTTATGAGGCACTTTCACATCTCTGTATTTATTTCTCTTAATCTTGACAACCGTTAAACTTTTATTGAACACTTTTTCTGTGACTAGATCCTGTCCAAGGCAATTTTCTGGCCTTATCTCATTTAATCTTCACAGTGTCCCCAAATGGCCTATGCCACCATCCCTGTTTTACACAAATTATACCAGAGCTCAAGGGAGGTTAACAACTTGCCCAAGGTCACACACATAGTAAATGCTGGTGCTGGAATTTGAGACTCCAAAACCTGTTGACTTAAAAACAATGCTATGTTGAAAGTATTTTCACCTTTATTTTACAGACCCAGGCATGGAAGCTTAGAAAGCCCAAGTGATTTCCTTAGTAACACCCAGCATCCCCACTTCTCTAGTGTGTTCTCTTTCTAGGGCATCACTCCCTGTATATCTTTCAGGAGCAGAGAAGAACATTTAGCTGTGCTTGGACAAAGCTTCAGCTGGCACAGCAGAATTATATGATAGAGCCCTTTTAAAATCTGCAGACCCAGTTCCAGCCAATACTGAATTCAGGGATGTGTCTTAAAAAAAAAATTTTTTTTTTTTTTTTTACAAGAAACTCTTGGTTCAAGCAGAGGCCCCAAAATGAGGTAATGAAGGGATTGTAATTGGCTTGGTCTGCTTGTGTAGGTTTCAGTAGGGAGCCCTGAAGAACTTGGTTCTGTTTTGTTCCCAGTCTTCCACAACCCTATTAGTCATTGTTTTCTTGAGTGCCTACCTTGGTTTTTAATTCAAAAGGAAAAAAAAGAAAGAAAAAGGAAGTCTGCCAAAGTTGGACTGTAGGATTGAATGTTGGGACTGCTCTTCGCTCTGCAGAGGATTGTGCTTTGCCAACGAGAGTATCTTAACTGATTCTCTTCTTGTGGGGTTCTACTAACTGAGGATATGAGACATTCTGATGACCTGTAACCCAGAGTAGTCCAAAATACTCGGGTCAACCTGAAGATATTACGTCAGTTAACCTTTTACTTTTATAAAGTTGAGAATCCCTCTTCCCTCTTTTCTGAGGAGGATCTGTCAGAATATTGTACTTTTTTTTTCTTTTTTAAAAGAGTCCTGCTCAGTTTTCCTGGGCTTTAGGTAAGAATAACAGGTTTTTGTTTTGTTTTGTTTTGTTTTTGTGAGTTGGAGTCTCACTCTGTCGCCCAGACTGGAGTGCAGTGGCCGCTCCCGGCCACCGCAGCCTCGACCTGCTGGGCTCCGGCGATCCTTCCGCCTCAGCCTTCCGAGTAGCCGGAATTACAGGCATGCGCTACCACGCCCGGCTGATTTTTTGATTTCTTGTAGAGATGAGGTCTTGCTGCCCAGGCGGGTCTCGAACCCGCGGGCTCGGGCAATCCGCTCACCTCAGCCTCCCAAAGGCGCGGGATTACAGGCTGAGCCACCGAGCCCGGCAGAATAACAGATTTTAAACAGGTTTCCACAGGTAAGGAGAACATGGGCAGATGTGGGCTCTTGTTCATTTTCTCCCCACAAGCAGGCCAGAAATGCATATATGATATATTCTTATAAAATAAAAATAAAATGTTTTTGGAATTCTTATTTTCTAAATGAAACAAACACCAAGAGTCAATAAATAAACAGATTTTTTTTTTTCCTCACTGAGAAGGAAAATGTGCATTCGTTTTCTTGTATTTTATTTTATCACACTGAATCTCTGAATGAGCGGCAGGCAGCTCGTCTGGTGCAGTAATATCTGATGGGGAAACTCAATCCTCTTAGTTAATTATAAAGAGCCTAGAGCCAAATTCAGGTCCTGAGGTAAGCCATTTGTTAACTCTTCAGAAATGTTGAACCCCCAGGTAATTATGACTTTAAAAATGACCCAGAGGTTTAGAATAGTAATTAATATGTGTTGAAACATGAATTCACAGTGCCAAGGATACTAATCTGCATATAACAAAGTACTAGGTATTTATTTCTTTATTGTATCAGTACATTAAGCATTGGGTAAATGAAAATAAAGATCTCTTAGTTTTCCAGGAAGGGGTCTTCTGGTTTTAAGCAGTGGTCTAGGGGCAGCATATTTCTTTCCCTCTTCCACTAATAAAGTAGGTGGCCAGCCAGTGTGGTTCTTTGTCTGAGCAGTCCACTGCTGCCTTTCCCCCTGACCGCCTATTCCTTTCTCTGTCAGGTCAGACTCCTTGAACCCTTTTTGGCATCTGTAAGCAATTGTATGTCTCAGGAAAAGGGAGTAACCATGAAGTGGCTGGCAATAATCTTTTGGTTCCTGACCCAGGATCTTTCTCCTTAAGTTCACACTGAAATTGCTCTTGCAAACTTAGATTTAGTATTTCAGGTTATTGGGCTGCTGTTTACTTGTTTGTGTACCTTGGGAATAGTTAAATTGAATAAACCAACCAAAAAAAAACCTCATAGTTTGATGTTCCCATGTAATTTTCTGAAAAGACAATGAGGATGCTTATACAATTATTTTTTTGATTTGATTGTCCTCTTAGGTTCAATGTTGGATATCATAAAATACATTGTTAATCGAGGAGAACACAAGAATGGAGTTCTGGAAGAGGCAATAATAGCAACAATTCTTAAAGAGGTTTTGGAAGGCTTAGACTATCTACACAGAAATGGTCAGATTCACAGGTATGTCCTCTGCAGAGAAATTTAAATTTAGTTGTTCATGTCTTTAGCCCTAGTTTGTAAAGAATGTTAAGGAAACATGTTACAGGTAGGTATTGGCTTGACTTCTAACTTAGGCTAAATGGAGATGGGAAGAAAGTACTTAGAAAGAGACAAGAGTAAGTTTTGATGAATTATAAAGGCATCCCTGGGATCGGTTAATGTGCTTTCATTGAAATAAGAGCAGAATGTAAAAAAGTACTGTGTGGACTCCTTAAAGAAAATCAGTTAACATAACTACTCTTGAAGTTGAACTGGATAGCACCTGTAACTTTCTAATACAGGCAAAACTGTTCCAAACATTGTAATATGTTAATTATTTTTGACATAGTGTTGAAAGGGAAGAAGGCACTACTTTCATCTTCTTTTGTGACATAAAATGTTAATTCTTTAAGTAGTCAAACAGCATAGAATATGAGTTCCTGATGCTTCAAATGAGTTGGTGCAACTTGGGCTCTTCGGAATTTTTGCAAGTAAACAACCATTTACCAGTAATTCTAATACTGTGATTCCCCTACCCTGAATTACAAGTGAGCTTTGTATTTAATGATAGTAGCTACACTTTTTTAACAATTAGAAAACATATTACTTTAGAAGTCAAACTTATAAATTTCAAATTGTCATCTTTCTTTGTGTTAAGATTATTCTACATAGCTTCTATGTAGTGCAGAAGTATAGGATATTATAATTTTCTCAGTTTTGTGCTAAAATGATTTATAATCAGTATCTTCCCACAGGAGAGACTGATCAAATTTATTTTTTAGAGGAAAATGGGATTAATTTGGAGTTGCATCATAGACACATTTAAGTGGAAGTACACCAGTTTTATGTAGACTGGAATTTAATACTTGGTAGAATGACAGTATTATGAGTTTATAGGCAATTTCTAATTCAGAAGCATAAAATAGTCTACTCACTAGTGATTTGATTCAATGTGGATAATGATTTCTCATAAAATATTTGTTCCTAAAATTTGAACTGGAGTAAACTACAAAATGACAGTACATCCTTATAACTTTTAAAATCTGATATAATTTTGATATTTATAAAATAATAATTATGTCAAAGAGTTGCATTGTATGATATGTTTCAAATCTTCCTGAGTGAATCAATATGGTATAGTGTCTGTGTTCCACATTTAACTTCTGCTTTTTATTTTATTTTTTCTAATAGGGATTTGAAAGCTGGTAATATTCTTCTTGGTGAGGATGGCTCGGTGCAAATAGCAGGTAAAGCTGATAAAGATAAAAATTCTTTGTTTGTTTACAGAAATGTTTTAGATTTAAGGAATGTAGAATAATTCCTGAGAAATGAATAAATGCATGTAATCTTTTTAAAGAATGTATCTGATCTGCCCTGTTTTACATGGCATATATTTACAGAATGTTTGGGTCTGAAGGATAACACGTTTTCCTGTTGTTTTGACTAGTCAAATTAATTTTTAGAGGGAGATGGGATTAATTTAGAATTGTACCACAGACAAATTGAAGTGGAAGTAGAACAATTTTACATAGACTGGGCTTTAATACTTGGCACATCTTCATTAGATTATCCTGTAAAAAATGCTGTTTTAGTACATAGCCTTTTGATAAGGAACAGTTTTACTTTCAATTTTTTATGTCTTCTTCTATCTTTCAGGTAGGTTGTATAATGGTAATACTTATATCACTGCAAGAAAAGCACTTTTGAAAAAAGTTTTTGAGTTTGAAAGTTTAAGACATTGTACACATATTAATTAAAAATTAATTTATTTCTGAAGAGGTGGCTGAAAGAATTGTGAACTCTTAAAATTTGGGTCTTATTTTGTTTCTAAGTTTGACACAATATGACTGTTCTTGACAGCTGATCTGCAGCAGATGTAGGGATCACATGCTCAAGCGAGCAGCTTCCATGCTCTAAGCCTCTCATTTCGTTGTTGGCCCTGTAGTAACCTGCAAGGTCTGGGATAAAACATAGCCATGTCCATATTAACTCTTGTTTTACCCTTGTCCATGAAAGTCTGTCTCAGCAATCCTTTTAGCAATCGCTGTTTCTGAGTAGCATCCTTTTGTCATTTTTTGGTTGGACAGTCCTTCTTTGTACTGGATGGTTCCTGTCACTGCAGAGAAGAGTAGGATGAGCCCTCTTGTACCCGTCACCTGACTTCAATATTATCAACCTTTGGTTATTCTTGATTCATTGAATCCCTTCCCTCCCTACTTTGGTGGCTCTTATCATTGTTAATGTGGAATTTTGTTCTTAAGCTGCCTAAGCTAGGGTCTTATGTATGCATATCTTATTCTCATGAGTGGACCTTATCCCATGGGCTAGGGACAATTTGAAAAAGTATTTCAACTAAACAAGTAACAGCTAAAAAAAAAAAAAGATGGGCAAAAGTCTCTAAACTACCCAGCCCTGAGTTTAGCTGATGAGGGTGCAGGCTCTGGTATCAACTAGCTTGATTGAAATTCCTAGACCACCACTTAGTAACTCTGTGGCCTTGATCAAGTTACCATACCTCTTAAGACACAGTTTCCTTAAAGAGGGATAAAAATTCTTTTTTTTGTGCAATCAAGGTCAAGGATCTTAACAGAGGCTGGCACAGGTAGGCATGCAGTAAATATCATCAATAATTAGTGTTCTACTACAGCTGCTGCTGCTACTGCGATTGCTATGATTACTACTGATACTATTATTACTACTGTTACTACAACTAACAGGATCACACGCAAACTCTTTTGAACTGGCTGGAGATCATGTATACCTCAAATTTGTCCTGTAAGAGGTTCACCTATGAGGGGGTTTGTGAGTTATCAAAAGGCTTATTAATATTAAATACTTACTAATTATGGAATTTGGAAGTTAACTTGCCATTCGTCTTGCTCTAAGCTAACAAGGAAGTACAATTAATTTTTCTAAGTTTTGTGATAAAGTGGTAACTTTTCACTAAGAGGGTCAAAAAAGCAGTGAACTGCCTTTGAATTGTGAAAGCCTGTCAACCCTTACCTTATTCTGTTACTTGATACTCTGCCAGTCACCTCATCCCATTATTCTTGTCAGATTAATGATCTGAGCTTCTCCCCGGGCCCTCTGGAACACATTGTCCTTTTCTTTTTCCCAGTAGGAATCCCTGAGGTGTGATTCTCTGACTTTTTCTTTCCATCTCAGGCCTTCGGGTTTTTTGTCATCGTGGCCGTGTCTGGTGTGACCCAATACATGACTTCCACTGCAGGGCTCCTGGGTTCAGAGGGACACAGGCAGGAAACCCCCAAATGGGGTGGTTGTAGGGATTAAATGAATCAGTGTGCAGAGGGCTGTGCCTTTTCTGTGCTGAGCATGTGATGAGGACTTCGTGTTACAGCCATTTGGGGCTTCCTTGGTATCCCTTTTGTGTGTGATGCAGCTTCATCCTTGTGAAATGACATAGATGGAATTGCCATTTTCCAAATGTGTGATGATTGTTTAATAGGCACCGAAATGTGCAGTTTCTACATCTCTGGAGCTGCAGCTTTCTATTAATTTTCCTCATATTCTCTTACCTGATCACAATATTGAGTTTATACAGTATATACAATTTGAATTTTCTTAGTTTTAACTATAAAATAAGGTTATTGCCTTAAAGCATTTTTACTGTCTCCTTGAACCAGGTAGATGTTACTGCTGTCCTCATTTTTATAGGAGATTGACTTTCTTGGTCAGGCACTTGGTCACTAACTGAACAAAAACTAGGGCCAGGAGTCTCTGGGTCTTTTGTTGGCATCTTTGTCTGGTGGGTAAAATAGGGGAGGGAAGGGAAGATTTGAAAGCAGAGACTCAGTAATAGCAGAAATGAGCTGTCCCTTTTTGTGGCTACCTGTTATATTGGGACAAATAATATGCTGTTTCACCTGGACTGTTTTTGCCCTTTTCCCTGTGTATCTTTATGCCTCTTAGGTCCTGTAGTTTGAAATAACAGTTAAACAGGGGAGAAGTTAAATTTGCATATATTTCTTTGAATATCATGTATATACTGCCTACCTTGAAAGCATTATTACGTTTATTGCTTTTAAGAAAGGGCTCTATTTGCTATCATAATAGAAGACATACTTTTTATTAAAAAAATTAACTCACTTTAACACACGTGCGCGCACACACACACACACACACACACACACACACACATTCCCTTCCTCAGAACTTTTTATCAGAAAAGGGAAGATTAAAGAATCTAAATTAGACCTCAAGAAGCCTTTGTTTATTATGCAGCAAACTAGTGTGGTGAAGAGGCTCACATCCTTGGTTCTGTTTACTGCAGTACAAATTCTGTGGGAAGCCTGTACATTTCTATTGGCCATGGATATCAAATTAGTAACTAATGTGTATTGAGAGCTGCCTTTGTGTGAGGCCAGGTTTTGCGTTCCAAATGCAGTGTGACTAATTCAGTCCTCACCATAGCCCTTCTGGGAAAGCACTGTTGCACTCATTTTACAGATGAGAAACTAAGTAGAAGTGGGGCAGTAAATTGCCCACGTCATAGGTAGAATAAGTGGTGGATCAAGGCTTTGATCCCAGCAGTCTGACTCTAGAGTCTACGCACCCCGTCTGGGATTTCCAGGGGAGGCCTCTAAATCTGGACTTAAGTAATCTCAGTTTCAGATAGAGTATCAATAGCAATCACTAGCTCTTCTATGTCTGCATAAATGGACTCCACTTTGGGCCAGGAAACGTATTCAACACTTTCCTCTGTACTTCTTTTAGCTGAGATGTACAGTGTCCCTGGTAAGGTTTTAGGGGATAGGAGAAACAATCATCTTAGGTGTCATATGGTGTAGAGCACTATATTCTTTTCAGAGTGGAAAACTTCAGGTTTGATGTAGTGATTTAAAACCCGAGGACAGTCTACTCAGGGTTTAAAAGAAAATGCTTTCCAATTTGTTATGTTTAGAGAGCCTGTGTGTGTGTGACTCCCTGATAATATACTTGAAGAGAGTGCCTTGGTAAATGTAACAGGTTCTGCTACACCATGTGATAAAAGGGGGAGTGGCTATTTGAATGTCATGCTCTTCCCATGGGATGGCATTTTATTTTATAATTTGATGCTCTGTCATATTGTCAGGAAGAGCTTAGTGCTTTGTCTGGCAAGTGACTAAGTCTGTTTGTCCGGAATTAATGAGAGACACTATGTTAAGCAATCAGAAATTCATATCAAACAGGTCACTTTGGGGTGGTTTCTGCAAATCTATTTAATCTAGAATTTTTAAAAAAATAGTGACTACTGGGCTCGGTGACTCAACCTGTAATCCCAGCACTTTGGGAGGTGAGTGGATTGCCTGAGTCCGTGGGTTTGAGACCCGCCTGGGCAACTTGGTGAGACCTCGTCTCTGCAATACATAAAAAATTAGCTGGGTGTGGTAGTGTGCACCTGTAGTTCCCGCTACTTGGCTACTTGGAAGGCTGAGGCGGATGGATTGCTGGATCCCAGCAGGTCAAGGCTGTGGTGGCCGGGAGCGTCCCACTGCACTCCAGTCTGGGCGACAGAGTGAGATTCCAACTCTTAAAAAAAAAAATAGTGGCTACTCTTAATGTACTATCAAATTGATGATTTCACGACATTTGATTTCTGAAGAACTTTCTAGAAGCATACTCATCCTATACATTATACACATTATATATTACAAACACTTCATACATTATGTAAGGTAGATATCATGCTTTTTTCCACTTACTTTTGCCTTTTTGATGTGTATATGTAATGGTCTGAATGTTTGTGTCTCCTTAAAATTCATATGTTGAAGCCTGATCACCAGTCTGATGATGTCTGGAGGTTGCCTTTAGGAAAGGATAAAGTCATGAGGGCTAAGCCCTCATGAATGGGATTAAGTGCCCCTGTAAAGGAAACCCCAGAGAGCTTCCTTGCCCCATCCCCATGTGTGGACACAGTGAGAAGGAGCCATCTGTGATCTAGAAAGTATGTCCCAACCAGATAGTGAATCTGCTGGCCCCTTGATCTTGGACTTCTCAGCCTGTAGAACTGCGATAAATGAGGTTTTGTTGTTTATGTCACCCCATCTAAGGTATTTTGTTATAGTAGGACAAGTATACTAAGTACTTATGTTTTGTGAATTTCCCATGTGTATTCCATGTGAATTTTCCATGTGAATCCCATGTGAATTTCTCTAGTTTTTCATAACAGAAAAAATCAAATCTAGTACTGAGCTAAGGCAGCCTAGAACTCTTGAAAATTATCATCACACCCGTCTCAATATATCTAAGCCTATTCAAATCAAGAGTATGCCCTAGGTTTTTCACTGTTTCAGGTAAACTGGTATGACTTTGGTTAGCACCTTTATTTTCTAGGAGGGAGATTATATCTGTATTAGCCTTGAATGCCTATTTAGCTTCAGTGTGCATCTTGAACACTGAAAACTCCATGACTTAAACCTCCAGGAAAACATGCAATGAGCCTTAACTTGCTTCCAATACTCTGATATTATTCTTAAGGAGCCAGAGGAAGGCGTGCACGGTACTTGAGTTTTTACACTCATAACTGATAGGCTCTAGTTTTTCCTTCTTTGCTCTTTGGTTCTGATAGAGTATACTTTGATAGGGAAGGTAGGAATTTGAAGAATTATTTCTTGTGTTTTCGGGAAGAGTGGCTGCTGCTTTGAGCAAGGTTATATGGGCACCAGTGGCAGCACTGGGGCCTCTGATTAGCATGGGGAAGCTCTGAAAGCCCCTGGGGCATCTTAATCAGGAAATGATGTCACCATATTCATGAGCACTTTGGTCCAGAGTGTGGACTCTGACACCAGACAGCCATGGCTCAAACCCTGGCCTTGCTCCTTCTAGCTGTATAGCTACATTATTTAACCTCTCTGTGCCTTACTTTGGACGTCAGTGTAATGGGAATATACTGGAGCATTAAAGGAGTTAATACATATTCCGTTTAGAATTAATTCTTATTGCTTTTGTATTGAAATTGAGGTGGTGTCCTTTAATTATTATGGTAAGATCACAAGGAAGTAGCTAGGGAGGACAGACTTTAGGCACTCCATCCAACCTCCTGCCACATTGTGTTGCTCTTCCCTTTTCTTTGTCCCGTCAGTTTCCCCAATATCAACAGAGTGAAGACTCAACAATGTAGATCTGCCCATATTCCCATGCTTAAAGTTTATAACTGCTGTTGAAATAAAGCCCCAGTTCCATAATATTGGCAGATGAAGGACCTGCCTGTTTTTCCAGTCTTGTCTGTGAGTGCTTTCTGACTTGAAATGCTTATAGCTTCTTGTTCATGGTTCTTCTTTACCCAAATAACTTCTTTTCTTTCAAGACCCAATTCAGGGCATTATTTTCTTGTGAAACCATTTCCCATTTTTTCCTCTATGACCCCCACCCTTACTGGGTTAGACACATCACCCTAGTGGATTGTGAGCGTCCTGTGCATACTCTTAACTGCTAGCCTACAACACTGTACTGAAATTGGGTCTTTCCTTTCCTCTCTTACCTTCAAACTGTGTACCTCCCGGAGGTAGAAACTCTGTGTTGTTCCTCTCAACATCCCCAGATAGTACCTGACACATAGCAGGTATTCATGAACTTTTGCTCAGTGCAGTCTGACTGGAGGCATGCTAGGCACCCTGTCTCGTTGGCAGCTATGCAAGTACATCTGCAGAGGGTGCAGATGTAAAGCATAGCTGAAAATTCAAATAAGCCCACATCAGCTTAGCAGAGAAGGTAGTGAAAATATTTTCAGTATTTACATATGTATACTACTGTGTATTTTAAATGTTGAAAATAGTTTTTTAATGGGCATTTTTCATTTGTGGTTTAAAGCAAACTCTGCTTTAGCCAGCCAGCAGTTGAATGATTAATAAAGTTAAGGAAGAGTGAAGCAGAGAACATGAATGAGGAGACACTGGGTACATCCAAAAGATGTACACATCTTTAAGTGCACATGCAAATTAAAATCGTTGGGGGTGGGGACATATAAAGTGAACCAAATATTTGCTTTTGCTTTGAGTTTCAGGAACAGTTTATGTGAATGATGGTGTAATGAATTATGACACATTTTCATGTATTAATTATTTTTCTGGCTTAAGTGGATAAGGACAGTAAATTATTGTGGCTCCCTGATTTTCAGTGTCTTGACAAATAGTAACATTTGGTAGAGCTTCTAGCCTGAACCAAGAATGTAGTCAGTTCTGGAAACTTAGTTTTCCATCCCATCTGTACACCATCGATGAGAAATACTTGGGGAGATTTTGAGCAGCTTCCCATTCTTCAACTGCTAGCAGTTATTTGAGCAGCAACTTCAGGAAGTCTTACTGAGCAAACCCAATGGAGGAGAGTCACTTTGCCTTACTCCCCTGCTGGAATTTTTCCTCAGCTGTGTATATTTAGCGGCATGCGGGTAAGGGTTGAACTTCAAGGAAGAGGGTCTGGGAGAGCATGAGACAGATGCTTAGTCTCTCTCCGTTCCTCTCTTTTTGCTTTCCTACAAGGCCCTGGATATCATTATTAAATTAAATTTCACATATTACTAAAAGCTACTGGGGTCTGGGTAAAACAAGAGTTTTTAGACTAAAAGCAGAGCAGTTCAACTCAGTTCTCTGCTTGATTATTTTGTCATTTATTTTTCTGTTTCCCAGAACCTCCATTTGTTACAGCCTGCTCCTTACCTGGGAAAAAGGTAAACATAAGGTGTTTGGGTTCAATGTGTTGCAAGTAGTTGGTTAACATGTTTATTGAGCATTTACGATGTTCCAGGCACAGTCAGCTGAGAGTGGTAAAGAGTGGGTACATCGTGTCTTCTGTCATGAAGTTTACAGTTCAGGAGAAACAGATGCTAAACAGTTAACTATAAAAATTTAATTTCAAAACTTGTACGTGTGGAAGGAATGCATGTACCTGGAAAATTTAAGTTAGCTGCATTAGGATTAGTTTAATAGGTTATCCTGGGGATATGTCTTAAATGTGTATTATAAATAGAAATGGTTTTTGGTCAATAGCATCAGCTACTGCATACATCATATATTGATTATAGATTTTTAGGAGTTTAGATAGTCTTAACCTGTATTTATGTACTATGGAATATAATTTAACACTTGAAGAGCATACTTGAGGACACAGAAGCCAAGGATTATTGAGTTCCCATGGCCATTTACTTTTCCTGTGCCCTCAGCCAGGTTCTTTGCTGGCTGTAGTTTAATGTTCTTTGCTGGCTTGTAGTTTAAAGGTTTTCAAGTTTCCTTTCAACTCTAAGAATTGTATAACATCAATAGAGAAGAATTATGTGCCCCCATCGCACCAAACAAACTGCCCTTCTCACAGTTTTTCCCACTTCTGTTAATGGCAGAACCTCCCTTCTGTGGAATAGGCTAGAAATCTTAGTGTTATCTCTTTCTCTCATCCCTACATCCTGGCCAATATGTCAGTCAATCCTACTGTTTTTAAAAAAAATTTTATTTTAAAGATGTGGGATACAATTCAGGGTTAGGTATACAAATGGTCATTGTACAGGTAATGTTTGGGCTTCATTTTGCTCCCCATGTTACCTGGTTTGAGATCAGGTACACTTATTGATGAAGTGTGCCCCCCCCTCCCCCGTTCCCTCCCCTGACAGTTTCCCACTACTGCCAGTCTCTTTCTTATAATATTATAATAATTGTTCAGGGTCTGCTTATGAGTGGAACATGTGATACCAGTTCTTTGTTTCTGTGATAAGTCACTGAGTATTACAGACTCTAAATCCATCCAAGTTGCTGTGAAGTTCATCATTTTATCCTTCTTTATGGCTGTGTGATCGTCCATCGTGTAATATTCCATCATGTATATGTACTACATTTTTAAAAATCCAGTCTACTTTCGATGGGCAGCATGGTTGGTTTCATGTTTTTGCTATTGTGAATAGTGCTGCAATAACATTCCTGCTGTTGACCACATCTCACCAACTCCCTGCTGCCATCATGGTCCGAGTCTTGTCTCGATTATAATGGCAGCCTCCTAAGAGACTCTCTTCTGTCCTTCCCCTTTTGTGGCCTGTTCTCTACATGGCAACCAGAGTAATGCTGTTAAACTAAGTTGATTAGTATCATGCCTTTCCTCAGAACCCTCCAATCCCTTCCCATCTCAGAGTGAAAGTTAGAAGCCCATAATTCCTTATAAAATATGGCCCCTCGTTATCTTTTTTATCTTGTCTCCTACTTCTTCCTCTCCAAACTGGCTGCTTTACTTGCTTGCTCCTGCCTCAGGATCTCTGTACTGGCTGTCCCCTCTGTCTGGAATACTCCTTTCCTTACGTCCTTCAGATCTTGACTCAAATGTCCTGTCAGTGAGACTTCCATGGCCTCATATTGCAAACTTCCTACTCCATGCTTTCTATTTCCTGTACTGTTTTTCTTTACTGTACACAGCAGAGTACTCTGTATTAGTGGCCCTCTCAAGGTGTGCTCTTGGACCAGCAGCATCAGCATGAACTTGATAAAAGATGCAAATTCTTGTGCTTTAACACCTCAGAACTGCTGAATCAGAAACTCTGTGTGTAGGGTTCAGCAATCTGTGTCCTAAGAAACCCTCTAGTGATTCTGATGCATGTTAAAGTTTGAAAACTGCTGCTATATATTTATTATATTTTGTAATTTTGTTTTTATCTCTATTTGACCCTCCTCTGACCCCTGCCTTTAAAAATCAGCTCCACAAAGGCAGGGGCTTCTATTCGGTAGTCCCAGTGCTTAGAACTGGAGGTGTCGCTTAGTAAGATCTTGGCAAATAGTTGTAGAATGAATTAAGAAACATCTGACTATATAGTACATTTAGATGAAAAGAATATTGGGCAACAGAATTTAATTTATGATTCTCATAGTTCATTGACTCTTCAATATTAAGAGTTTTCAATGTGAAGTTTTCTTTATCACAGATTTGAAAATCCGCAGATCTAAAGATTGGACTAAGCTGTCTCAAAACTTCGTGGAAGTGATGTGAATTGTTTTTTCAAATACTTGTAGCAACTGGAGGTGTGTTATTTTAGTAATCTCCCTTAGGGATCATCTCTTTAACATGTGCAGAGGACTGTTGTGGCTTAATGCAGAATTCCAGTAGTAGGGCAGGTTGAGTGGAGATTTGTATGAAAAGGATCACCTGCAGGTATATGAATATTGCACTGGAAATTTAGACTTATTAATATTTTATCTAAGTTGCTTGTGCCCATCTCTGTGGATATGGCCTTCAGAAGCATTTCTTTGACTTGGGAAATGATAATGCCTGTATAATATACTTACCTAGCACTCTCTTTATAGCATCTCTGTCAGTTCTACAGAATAGGTCTTTCAGATGAAGGGTCTGAGGACTGTTGAGCAATTGTGGACTTGTTTAAGGCCATTCTGAAGGTCATAAAAGCATGTCATTCTTAGATCTCCTTAGACTTCACTTTCAGTTCTTGCCATTAGGTTTCTTCCCCACCCCCTAATATGCTTCTTGACTCTATGCCTTTTGTCAGTTCAGCAGCTCCAGGGCTCAGTTCCTTCAGTTGTAAAATAAGGAAGGTTGACAAGATGTTCTCTAAGGACCTATCGTGCATCTAAATGTTTGAATAGCCCTTCATTAGCTGCAGTCACTAAAGACATTCTCAGTCCTGTTTTAAGGAATTCTGATCAGAGGATGGTCTTGGGCGTGGAAGGGAGAGGAAACCAAGCCTGTTCTGTGGCTCCTTTTACTAGAGCACTTTTAAAAATAGCCTTCCCATGCTGCATTGGGGACCAGGGAAGAATGGATTTGTGACTTGGGAACTGTCTGTGTTTGTTCTTTGTTCAGTGGAATTATCATATTAATTAGAATTGACCACTAGTGAGCTCTTGGTCATGTGTATCATTGGACTTGAAAAAGCTGCCTCTTGCCTGGAATCTTCAGCACAGCTGGGCTTGGATTCTTGCTTCTGCCGTCCCATCTGCTGTTGCTTCTCCAGGTGTGACCTCTGGTGCTACTTCTCACCTACAGTTTACCTGCTTTGGGGCAAGGGTTCTGTGGTGCTGGCATAGATAGGCAGTTTATCTATAGTTTGCTGCTATGTTAGTCTGGTAACTGTGGCAAATAGACTGCATTAGCCAACTGAGCTCTGAGCCAGATGTGAATTGACATTGACCACCACTTATTCTTTTTGTCCCTTTTAAGCCTGTGTTGTCTTGATTGTGGGAATGGCTGAAGAACTGGGAGGGGGTGGCAGCTTGGGTAGCCTTTGCATTTTTACCAAGAATCGTCCTGTTGAATTTTTCTTTCAATTTGTGTCACTGTAAACTGAATAGATTTCTTGTATAAAGTGTAAAAGGTGCTAAGAACATCTCCCTTATAAGTAAAAAATATAGGATATGTGAGGAAAACTTGTTGATGGCAATGTTAAGAGTCTACTAATATGAGACTCCAGTCACAGTAAGGCTTGCTTCTTTGTGTTTCTTTTATTTTAAAAGGTGAAACTCTATCTTTAGGGACTAAGAAGATAATGTCTTATTATTTCTTTTCTGCTGCTGCTGTCAGAAAAGGCTGTGAAATTGTCATTCTCTGATGTTTCGGAGAAGGTCAGGACTGCCTCTCCCTTATTAATAGATGGGGAAGATGAATTTGTCCTGAGCAGCTGATAAATGACTGTCTAGGGCCCAGACTTGGGAAATACCACAAATCATGCTTTCTGACTGTGAATGCCTTGGACATCATACTATGGATGGGTGCCACAGCCTATAGAGCCAAACATGGTCATTGAGCATATGCTTGCAAGAAGGAGTAAATAGACATGAAAACTAGGATCTTGATGGGGGAGGGGCGAGAGAGTCAGAGGACTCTATGTGGTTCTGTCTGGTTCCTCTTGGGGTGTCAGGCTGTCTCCCGAGTAGGATAGGGAGTGTGTTCCCATCCATAGTGTATGTGAATAACTGGTTACTTATAGGAAGTAAAGTGCCAACATATTTATTAAAAGATGGGCAGATTCAAGGTGATCACTCCAATAATAGGATGATATCACCCTCACACAATTCATCATGATTTTCATGAGTGGGAGAGAAAGGAGTGGTGCTACAAAAATCTGTACTAAGAATGTTTACCCACAACCTCTCTCTCTGACCATGGTGCCTCCAGTGAGCAGGTGTTGCTGATAAACTGTTAACAAGTATTGTGGTTGTACATTGTTTTCATGTACTTTACAAAAGATTTTAAGATTTTGTACAAAAGATTTTTGTTAAAATCCCGTAGAGGTGTGTCACATGTGTGAAGTTGTTTGTCCTCCTGGGCACATTAGACACAGTTGAGAATCACTGGGTCAGACAGTTCTGTATGGGATGTGATTTACATTTTTAGTATTGCCCTTGGACTTCCTGTGTCATAAGAGAATATGCACACAGCACTTTTTTCCTGTTACTCTTTCTCTACTACCATGGTTTTCTTCATTTAAGAGGTGACAGAGGGAAGCTGTGAAGTTGGTCATGCATTGAGATCTTCTAGTCCTACTGAATCATGCCACAGCACCTGCTGGGAAGACGGTACTCTAGAGCAGTGCTTCTCCAGCCTCAGTGTGCATAGAATCAGCAGGGGAGCTTGCTGCAGTACACAGATTCTGATTTGGAGTGGGACTCAAGGCTCTGCATTTGGAGCCTCCCAAGTGATGCTGGTGATTCTGGTCTGTGGACCTCACTTGGAAAAGTGAGGGTCTGGACTAGAATGTTGAGGTCACTCCTCTTTCCTTTTTTTCCTGAGATTGTGTTATTCTGTCTGCTGGAGGTTTGTGTAAGGGTAACCCCAGACAGCAACCCTTGGCAAAAAAGTGAGTTAGACTCTTGTTGCAGAATATCTTTTCCCCCTGAGATGCCTCTGCATTTATTTGTTTTGATTTGTGCCCTTGGCATTAAAAGCCATGCTTAATACTGAAGCTGTTTTAAAATCCAAAATTGCACCGTATGCTAAACTGTTTTCTTGATGAGTTTTACCAAGTCCTTTTGTGGATTGCAGTGACTTTGGCCTCTGACGCAATGATTAACCCTTTGCAGCAAGAAAGTATGAGTAAATGTGGCTGGACTGGGGAAAGATTGCAGACTGTAAGAGTTAAGTTTGGGTCCAAATAGCAGAGTACTTGTCTGACAGGAGATTAAGCAACAGAGACATTTAATTATCTCATATAACAAGAAGTCCAGACATTTGGTTTCAGAGTTGGTGCAAGGGCCCCGGGGATACCACAGAGGTCATGGACTGACTCTTACCTGCTTTCCCTTCTGCACCTTCACTATGTTAAGCAGCACCTGTCCTCATGGGCTCTTCTTGCTCCCTGAATCATGTCTTCAAGTGACCCTTCCCAAACAGGAAGAGGAGTGTGGATCAAAGGAGCCTTCAGAGGGGTTCTTTTATTTAGATTAATTTCCCCACAAGAGGCAGCACTCCATCCCCTTGGAGTGCATAGACCAGGACTAGGGCACACCCTTAGACCATTCCCTGGTGAAGAGGAGCCATGCACCATGATTGGCCTAGATCAGTCAGATTAATCCCCCAAGGTCTGGCAAATGAAATCAAGATTCTGGTAAAGAGGAACTGGGTATGGTTGTTGGGTGGTCAGCCAACAGTGTGCTGCAAGGACTGATATTATTGAGAACCCACTATCTTCTGAGCTCCCTGTTCTAAAGCTTGAGAAACCATTGCCAAAGATGTTAAGTAAATGAGCAGAGAGTATAACTAGGACTTAGATTCAGGCCTGTTTGATTTTAAAGCGCCTTATTGGAATGGGGGACATAGGGGTCCTTTGTACACACAGTGTCCTTCCTTGCTTCCTGTCCTCTTCCCTTTAGTTTTAGAGCTCATTTGTGGAACTCACTAGAAATGATCAGGGCCCCATGATATGCCTCTGAATGAGGGCCCCATATGCTCTACCACACACATACCTATTTGGTCTCTTGGGTCATGGGGGCACTGGAATACCTTTATAATAATAGGGAGAAAGCTACTCCTGTACGCAAAGTGGCCTTATTTCAAGGAGGAAGCCAGCCTAGTGAGTGCTGGCAGCTGCTGTTCCAGGTCTTGCCACATCCTGACTTGGCCACTGGGCTCCACACTCTGCTTCTTGTCCTGGGTTGTGCTGTGTTCTGCTGAGCACAGTGCAGGTACTCAGAGGGGCAGCAGCCACCTGGAGGACTGGCAGTGTCCCTCTGCCTGCTCCGAGTCAGTGCAGCACCAGTCTCTACTGGGTATCCCAGCAGGTGGGAGGGAGGGCATGACCCTCCTCCTGTGTGCACTCAGATTTGGCTTTCAGTGCCCAGTGGTGGAGTGATATTCTAAGGATGGCCAGGGTCCCGGAAAGTAAATCGTTGCCCCTATTTAATTTAAAAGCAAACAAGAACCCCAAACAAACTGGTATACAAACCTGGATTTAATGATACATTAAAAACATAAAACTGAGGAATGGTAATTTGATCAGTTAAAGAAGCTAAAGGCACTTGGTTAAAGTATGTGATAATTGGACAAGCAGAGGGCAACAAGACTGGAAGCCTGTTGACTTCTACATACATGCCGGTTTAGGGTCTGGGATGGGCTTCCTTGTTATTCTCAAATGCCCTGGAAGGAGAAAGATTTTGACCAGAGAGTGCTATGTTCAGAACTGTACCTTAGGAAGATGAATCTAGATGTAATATGTAGACTGGAGTGGTTGGAAGAGGCATGCCTTTGATTTTGTAACTGCGAATGCCCTGGCTTTCTCCAGTTTGCGTTTTCCTTCTCTCACCAGCAACATCAGTAGAAAGGACACCTGAGAAATACACCAGCAGAAGATGGCGCCTTTAGTTCTGAGTGTAGTTTATTGGGTACATTAGCATGTTTCTTCTATTTGTGTTCTTCAGGTCATGTAATAGTCACTCCATTTAAATTAGTATATTTTCCCATGTTAATTCTCACTAGAAGGCCAGGATTGTGTCTAAATCTAAACTCTGTAAGCCCACGGTGTCTAAACCCACACCACGCACACTGTTGTGCACACCCATGTGTCCTGAACATAAGTGGGTGCTGCACCACTGACACATCCTTGTACAAAAATAATATGAAAAGAAAGAAATACGTTGTTTTAAAAAATCTTTATTTAGTCTGTTTCTAACAGAATTAAGAAAATATTTGCTTCTGTTTTCTACTCATTATTATATAGCTTGCATAATGTAAGTCACAATGTACTTTATTCATCCTGCGTTGGTGTTGTAACATTTTAAGGAAACCTGTGGGACTCAGGAAGGCCGGATGCTGGCAGCCCTGAATATGTTCCTGGTTATTTAGAAGTACATTTCAATTTTGTCAGTCAAGTATTGAGAATCTCACATGAGAAAAAAAAAACAAAAAACAAAACAAAACAAAAAGCTGGGAATCAAACCAAATTATAAAGGGATTGTTTTTGATGATATAAATATGACATTTAGGATTAACCAGAGAACCTCAAACCAGTTTTTCTGTGTTGAGTAATCACAGCTTGATCTTTACTCAGGGAAGAGCTTAGGAGTTGTGGAACCGTAACCCCATTACTCCATTTTGCATTTCCTTTTCAATAAAGAAAAATACACTGAACTTTCTAAAAAAGGAAGGACCGGTGCTAAGTGGCTAACTCCCTTTTGAAGAACTGTGGATTTTATTCAGACCCTCAATAACATGCTGTGTGTTCCTTGGCAAGTCATTTAATCATTTTTATTTCTTCCTCTTTTTTAGTTCCAGTACCCACTAAATCACCATATTTTCTTGAATTTGTCTAATCCATTCCATTTCCAGAGTCTCTGTTCACATACAGACTCTGTTGATTTTACTCCTGGGCTATGGCTGTGGTCTTCCCTGCTCCTAGTCTTTCTCCTTTCCTGTGCACCCTTGCATGGTTGGTTATTTTTTCCAAATTTTCTTCTTTTCTAGAGAGAGTGAGCCGCAGTTGTTAATTGATCAAGTCCAAGTTCCTTTACGTGATGCTCAGACTCTGTGGTTGGTTGGGCCCCTCAAAAGTCTTCCCAAGTGCTTCTCCACTTTTTGAAATCATGGCCTCTGTGCCAGGGCTTGGGGGGTGGGAGGAGGCTATTTCTAGCAAGGAACTCTCCTGGCCCCTGAAGTTATGGAGGCTCCTAATGCCTCAGACCCCCAGCCAGCCACTTAGGGATCAATATCTTTCTTAACCCATTGTAAGTATATTTTAGGAAGCTCTGAGCTCTCAAATATTGATCTCATTACTGTCTAATCCAAGACTGAATTGGCCTAGGCCAATTTTGGCCAGGTTCCTTTTCAAAGATATTAGCAGATGCTATGGAAACGTGAGGTAGGTGAGGTTTGGCTACTTGCCCATAGCTTCCCTCCAAGGTTTTAGGGAAATCAAATTTCAGACCAAATTTTGCCTTAATTAGCAAGCCAGCCCCTAAACAGTTTTCACAATTTGTTCTGTAAACTCAAGGAAATCCCTGCTTTCTTTCCTTCTAGATGAATGAAAAATTCATTAGCAGCAGACATGCCAAGATTTCGGATGCAGTTTTCTTTTACCCTTATACTTGCTATTAGGAATCCAACTTGACATAGAACTGGGTAGGGGACTGGGTAGGGGGTTCTAGTCTATAGTTGGGTCTGACTGAATTCTTTTATTCTCTTCATGTAAGGCGGAGGAGTGTTTCTAAAATATTTTAGCCACTGCTCTGTGTGCTAAAAACCTTTATGCCCATCAGTGAAAGTCCATTTCTAACATTCATCATGCCTCTCAACAGGTCACTTTTTCCCCTAATAATAACACTTTTTGGACAATCACTTGGCTTATGTTTATCTATATTTAGATACAGAGATAATAGAAATACTTCTAGCAGCTGCCTCTGACATCCTGAATTGAATGCTACCATCATCCCCAGCACTGGGTATTCTTGGTTAGCATGCCAGCCGACCACCTGGGTTGTGGTGTCACAAACATAATATCACATGGCATATGTTGAAGTATTTTAGGTAAATTTTAGACATAATAACCACCAGTTGGCAGGCTAGTTTCATAGATTAAATTAGGCAGGAGAAATAGCTTTTCCAGTTTTTAAAAAAATGAAATTTGTTGCCAACAACAACAAGAAAGGGAGCTTTTATGGAATGATCCTGATGTTCGGCTTCTCTGGGAAAACTGGGAGATCTGGCAATGCTAGGTCCTTCTTCCTCTGTGGCAGCTTTCTTCTCGTGTCCTGCTTTAGACTTGGTGGGACGGTGCTGAGAATGGGCTCTGGGGTTCCACACATGGCCCAGCACTCCCTAATGTCTCTAACACAGAGACTAAACGTCAAGGGCCCTTTATTTATTTTATTTTATTTTTTGAGTTGGAGTCTTACTCTCTCGCCCAGACTGGAGTGCAGTGGCCGCTCCCGGCCACCGCAGCCTCGACCTGCTGGGCTCCGGCGATCCTTCCGCCTCAGCCTTCCAAGTAGCCAGAATTACAGGCATGTGCTACCACGCCTGGCTGATTTTTTGATTTATTGTAGAGATGAGGTCTCGCTGCCCAGGCGGGTCTCGAACCTGTGGGCTCAGGCAATCCACTCACCTCAGCCTCCCAAAGGCGCGGGATTACAGGCTGAGCCACTGAGGGCCCTTTAAACTACAGTTGTACTGTTGGCTTTTAGGGCCCTCTTCCCTCCTGTAGACTTCTGCCTGGCCCCTGTAGGTATTTGAGTTTTTGACGCTTGCAGCTGTCAGACTGTTTTCCTTCTTGGCTCTGCACTTGTGCTTTGCTCATGCTGTTTCTTTGTCTGGAATTTGTTTCCTGTTAGGCTTGCATATTAAAATCTTCCCCTCATCTTCAAGGCCAGGTTCAGGGCCCACTTTGGATATCATCTTTCATGACCACTGTTGTGGTAATGACTCCTCCACCTCTACACAGTGTAGCATTTGACTCTACATGTTATTCTGTTGTCTGTTGTTTCATGTCTTATCCTGTCTTGATTGGAATATCTTCCAGATCAAGAAACATACCTTTTTCCTATTTTATATTTCTACCCTTGTAAAATATTAATGCCTGTTCCCTTGCCACACTTACCTTGTTTATGAAAAGGCAGAGGCTGGACTCGGTGGCTCAGCCTGTAATCCCAGCACTTTGGGAGGCCGAGGCTAGTGGATTGCCTGAGACAGCGAGTTCGAGACCCGCCGGGGCAACTTGGTGAGACCTCGTCTCTACAATAAATCAAAAACTAGCTGGGCGTGGTAGCACACGCCTCTAGTTCCAGCTACTTGGAAGGCTGAGGTAGAAGTATCGCTGGAGCCCAGCAGATCGAGACTGCAGAGGCTGGGAGCGTGCCACTGCACTCCAGTCTGGGTGACAGAGTGAGACTCCAATTCAAAAAAAAAAAAAAGAAAGAAAAGACAGAGAACAGTAGCTTATTGATTTACCTAACAGTTGTTACAAGGACTATTTATACATGGTAAGAAGAAATGGGGAGTCTTTAAAACATTTTTTTTTTAGCTGGGCAGGGTGGTTGACACCTGTAATCTTAGCATTTTGGGAGGCTGAGGTGAGAGGATTGCTTGAGCCCACGAGCTTGAGATCGGCCTGGGCAACATAATGAGACCCTATCTCTATAAAAAATAAAAAAATTACTTGGGCGTGGTGGTGCTTGCCTGTAGTCCCAGCTACTTGGAACACTGAGGCAGAAAGATTGCCTGAGCCCAGTAGGTTAAGGCTGTGGTGAACTGTGATCATGCCACTGTACCTGCCTGGGTGACAGAGTAGTGAGACCTTGACTCAAAAAAAAATCTTTTTTTAAAGTTTTTAAATTACTTTATTTTTTTAGAGATAGGGTCTCTCACTGTCCCGTTACCCAGGTTGGAGTGCAGTGGTGCGACCATAGCTCAATGTAACCTTGAACTCTTGAGCTCAATCAGTTCTCCTTCTTCAGCCTCCTGAGTAGCTGGGACTACAGATGTGTACCACTAAACTCAGCTAATTTTTTAGTGTTTTAGAAATGGAGTTTCATTGTAGTACCCAGGCTGGTCTTGAGTGCCTGGCCTCAAGCAGTCCTCCCACCTTGGCCTCTCAAAGTGCTGGGACTACAGGCCTGCACCACCTCAGGGCATGCACCTGGCTTGAGAGTCTTATTAATATGATAGTAGTATAAAAATTGGCCTCAATAAGAAGCCTAATTAAGGAAACATAGGCCCAGAAAGTTTAGGTCCCTTACTGGAGTCATTCATTTGGGGAATAGTCTAGTTGTAGGCCTAACCACTGTGAAACTCAGCTCTTGGTCATTGGTTACTGTGATGTTTCCTGGTAGATGTACCATTTTCCAAATCAGATAACTGTATCTCAAATCCTGCTGATTCACCTCAAGGCGTGGTATCATTCACATGTCAAAATAAGACACTGACCAAAGTGACTTAAGTCGTACATGATAAGTTAAGCACAGGTGATGGATGCACCTCAGACTATTTACAAAAGCCAGGATTCCAGAGAGGCTCTCTCATTACTCAGCTCCTGCAGAAAGCCCTCTGCCGATGGTGCTCTTCGCAGTTGTGGGGAATGACATACCTGGGTGACAAAGCATCATGTGCAAAGGCAGCACCGGTGAGGGCTGAGGTGGTGATGGGATCAGGAAATAAAAAGCCAGTAGTTTAGTAGGCTGGAGTTCATTGTTTGAGTCTGGGAGTAGAGAATAAAGGGGAGTCAAGTTTACGTGTTAGGCTGTGGAGGTCTTAAGGACTTTTAAGGAGGGCTCATGGGTCTGTGACATAGAAAGGCCTTGTTTTTGGAGCCCGGATCTAGGGGAAAAAGGGAGGTAGGGCCTTAGGAGGCCGCCACAGGTATCTTGGCAAGGTGTGATGGTGGCTTAAACGAAGGCAGTGGTTGTGGGGAAGCAAAGAAGTGAATGGATTCACTAGGATGACCACATTCTTTCTGTTATTTTTTTTTCTCCCTTAAAGCAGCTTTTACCCATATCTTCCAGTTATTCCTGGAGACAGGGAGATGGACTGACTAACTTTATGTGTAGCTGTTGATTCCATGTTGTCATGGTTCATGGTTTTGGACCCACATGTCACTGGCTCCATTCTCTGGCTATACAGATGGACCCCTGAGGAAACAAGGACAGCTTGCCATTGTTACCTTGTTTTCACTATTATATATTAACCATCTCAACAGAATAGACACATTTCCTTGTTTATATAAGCACACTATGTACTTCGGTCAAAATGTTCTGTTTCTCAGTATATGTAAATCTTTCTATATACGTGTTAGCTATACACAGTAGAAAATTGTGTATTTATTCTGTAGTCAGAAGGGTGAATAGATGTTAGGATTAGTGTTTTCTGCTACTTAAATTTTTGTTCTGAGCTTTGAAGACATTTAACCATCTGTTTATGACTTTAAAGTGAGTGTTTAAAGTAGAGGCTATGAATAAGTATGTGAATCATGAAGATATATTGAAAGGGGTACTGTCAGTAATGAATTGCCACTATACATCTTTTTCAGCTGTTTTTCCAGCTTTTAAAAATGTCCAATGTAAGCCAGGCTCCATGGCTCAGCCTGTAATCCCAGCGCTTTGGGAGGCTGAGGTGAGTGGATTGCCTGAGCCTATGGGTTCGAGACCCACCTGGGCAACTTGGTGAGACCTCATCTCTACAATAAATAAAAAATTAGCCAGGCGTGTTAGTGCACGCCTGTAGTTCCAGCTACTTGGAAAGCTGAGGTGGAAGGATTGCCGGAGCTCAGCAGGTCAAGGCTGCAGTGGCCAGGAGTGGCCACTGCACTCCAGTCTGAGTGACAGAGTGAGACTCCAACTCAAAAAAAAAAAAAAAAAAATGTCCAATGTAAGCAGATAGTATTTTTAAGGAATTTAAAAATGTCTAATGTTAACTATGGATTTCTATCTGGATTATATCTTTCAGGTAGTGATGTCAGGGTACAGGGTCACTTCATTTACATTTATAAGAATCTTTTAAATATTTATTTATTTGTGAGTTAGGGTCTTCTGATACCCAGGCTGGAGTGCAGTGGCATGATCATGGCTAACCACAATCTTGACATCTTGGGCTTAGGCCATCCTTCCACCTCAGTCTCCTGAGTAGCTGGGACTACAGGTGCATGCCACCACGCCTGGCTAATTTTTGTGTGTGTGTGAGAGTTGGATGTCTCATTCTGTCACTCAGGCTGGAGTAAAGTGGCATTATCACAATGATCACAGCTCATGGCAGCCTTGACCTCCTGGGCTTCAGCGGTCCTTCCACCTCAGAATCCCAAGTATCTGGGACTATAAGTGTGAACCACATTGCCTGGCTATTTTTTTAAAAAATATTTTTTGTAGAGATAAGGTTTTGGTATGCTGCCCAGGCTGGTCTCAAACTCCTGGGCTCAAGCAGTCCTTTTGCCTCAGCTTCCCAAAGCACTGAGATTACAGGCATGAGCTACCGTGCCGGACTGTTTTATCTTAAAGTAGTTTTTAACCCATGTTATTAATTATTTACAGGATATGTATTTATTTAGCATTGATATAAAATAATTTTAATAAAAAATGAAATGCTAGATTCATTGTTCAACTTATTTTCAGAAATATTTAAAAACTAAATTGAAAATGAGGTTGGGTATAGTGGCTCATGCCTGTAATCCCAGCACTTTGGGAGGCCAAGGCAGGAAGATTGCTGGAAGACAGGAGTTCAAGATCAGCCTGGGCAGCATTGCCAGACCCTGTCTCTACAAAAAAATTTTAAAAGTAGCTGGTGTGGTGGCATGGCCTATTGTCCTAGCTACTTGGGCAGCTGGCAAGGGAGAATTGTTTGAGCCTAGGGGTTTGAGGCCACAGTGAGCTATGACTGTACCACTACACTACAGTCCAGCCCAGGTGGCAGAGCGAGACTCTGTCTAAAAAAAAAAAAAAAAAAAAAGAGCATAAAAAGAAATATAAATTAAGTTGAAATTAATGATTTTTGAAAGCCTTATATTCTTTTTCTCCAGCCAGATATAGTAGACATTTATGAATGATTCAGTTCCCCTAACTTTTCTGTAAGAGAATGAATAGTGTCTTCTCCCAGCCTCAGGAGACTGACTGGTTCCAGAGAGTTCTTTTTTAAGACTTTAGTTTTCAGACGGCAGTATAAGAATTCCATGAGTTTTGGAGCTGGACACATATATGCATATTAAATTATCTAGCATTTTTTCAAAATATACTTTCGTTCAGTATGAACATGCAAGTAGCAGTTGGAACAAAGATTCCATTTGTCAGTTCTCATTTCTTTTACTTGTAGTTGAAATCATGTTGGGAGTATGAGTAAATTTAAATATAAATAAAATAAAACAGTCACTGTATTTCCACTCAGTTACAATGTAATCAAGTCACACAATTGCATAAGTTAATATTATAGGCCTAATGCAAATGCTAATACATTTTGACCTTGGTTTGTACTTGAGGTTGTTCTCTGGTAATTGCTGTCATCTTGACAGTCAACAAAGGGGACCAGCAGAGGTGAATTTTGTGAGAACAATTTGCAGGGGTTCAGACTACATAGGGTACTGTGGTGTTTTGTAGTATTGACTACCCTTTTTAATTTCTACCTGTCAGTTCACTATCCAGTGGTCCTGGACTGGCTATTATCAACAGGTGCACTAGTTTTGAGGAACTGCTTTAACTTATTAGCTATTTTTAGCCTTTGTGTAAACATGTAAATATGAGTACCTGCATTAATAATCACCAGGTTTTCCTTTTTCTACTGTCACATACAGATATAATTTTTTATACATATGCCTGTATGTTTATATAGGTTGAGTATCCCTAATCTGAAAATTTGAAATTCCAAATGCTCCAAAATTGGAAACTTTTTGAGTGCTGACATGATATTCAAGGAACTGTGGATTGGAACATTTTGGATTTCTGATTTTTCAAATTTAGGGATGCTTAACTGGTAAGTATAAAATGCAAATATTCCAAAATCGGAAAAAAATCCAAGATCTGAAACACTTCTCAAGCATTTTGGGCGAGGGATATTAAACATGTACAGTATGCCTAATTAATTCATCTCAGAAAAAGAACTTTTAATATATAATAGTTATTAAATATATTATTTAATTCTACAAGCCACTTCCCCTGTACTTACAAACTTGTCCAAAAAGCAAACATTGAAGGAAAAAAAAGTCTTTGCTGACTGAGCTTTTTCTTTGTGTTGGTTGCTACACAGAGCAAACCTGGGCATGTTGGCCTCATGTACTTGGGGTTGTGGATTTGCCATTATGATTTTGGCTAAGGTATTAGCATGATTTAGGCAAGATATGGTAATGTAGAATATGGATGTTATTCATCTTTTATTAAAAAATTAACTCCCCAAACATTGATAGCTTGGAATAAAAGAGGTAGAAAATAATATAAGAAAAGAAAAACACAAAAAGGAACTATACCACATTGTTTTACTGCCTCTGGTGGTATTCTTATAAATGATTTCCCAAAATGAATTTTAACTGAAAGCTAAAACCCATTATATGTTGGGCTTTGGAAATGTGTTTGTGTTTTCATGGATATTGTAATCCTTTATGGTAAATTATGACTTCTGATACCTTTTTAGTGGAAAATATAATTTGGCATGCTGAGCTTTTGGACCAGTGGGCTTGTGGGCCCATTACCTATGATGGAGTTCTCTAAGGCATAGGAGATGGCAGAAAGCAGGTCTGCCCTGTGGTATGCCTGAGAGAGTGCTTGGGCATGTTTGGAGGAATTCATCGCCACTGCAAAGTTTCCCAGGAAGAGTCATGTTCAAAAAGTCAGGATTTATAAGCAATAATGCCTTATATAAAATAAGGGTGATTTTTTTTTTCCCTTTCAGATTTTGGGGTAAGTGCATTCTTAGCAACAGGGGGTGATGTTACCCGAAATAAAGTAAGAAAAACATTCGTCGGTACCCCATGTTGGATGGCCCCTGAAGTCATGGAACAGGTAAAAAAAAAAAAAAAAAAGTGATATTTTCATGGACATGGTACACATCACGAGTACACTAATGTTTCATTCAAATGAATCCTTTCAGTAGAATGCATTATGTAACTAAGATTTCATTCTTGATTGCTAGCGCTCAGCAAACTAACGTGAAAGATGTTTATAAAAAGCTGTGAATTTCTAGCTGGGCTCGGTGGCTCAGCCTGTAATCCCACGCCTTTGGGAGGCTGAGGTGAGTGGATTGCCTGAGCCCGTGGGTTCAAGACCCGCCTGGGCAGCAAGACCTCATCTCTACAATAAATCAAAAGTCAGCCGGGCGTGGTAGCACATGCCTGTAATTCTGGCTACTCGGAAGGCTAAGGCGAAAGGATCGCCGGAGCCCAGCAGGTGAGGCTGCGGTGGCCGAGAGCGGTGACTGCACTCCAGTCTGGGTGACAGAGTGAGACTCCAACTAAAAAAAAAAAAAAAAAAAAGGCTGTGAATTTCTGAAATGATCTGGACTTCTTGATATGAAATCTGCCAGCTCTGTAATTGTATTTCTTTCTTGGTTTCTTTCTTAGGTGAGAGGCTATGACTTTAAGGCTGACATGTGGAGTTTTGGAATAACTGCCATTGAATTAGCAACAGGAGCAGCGCCTTATCACAAATACCCTCCCATGAAAGTAATTACAATTGGAAATATTATGTTGAGTTTGAAATGTGATTGAACGAAATCTGTTCTCTACTTCTCCTGAATGCCATCATTTTTCTCTTAGACCTGAAGAGAATTAATGGAGAAATGTAGCCAAGCTGAATGTTGTCAGATTTTCTCAGTGGACAGAGTAGGACAAACGTAGTACAGTTCCCAGCTTTGAAGCTTGCTTTACATTCTTAGCACAGAGTTGAGGAAAGAATGTGATCAAATTGGTCATTGGAAGTTGATAGCTATGACAGATGCTGGTCATTACTCTTTTGATAGCAGGACAACCCCAAGTCCCTAAAGAAAATCTAAAAATGATTATAGTGATGTCATCTTTGCAAATGGATTTCCCAGATTTTCAGGCCGCCTTCTTTTTTTTGTTGTCTTTTTAAATGATCTACAACATTTTCACCCCTGCTGTTATTGTGTAATGTTGGCATTTCATTTGATGTAAGTGAGCCACAGTGTTTTTAGGAAGTCACATATGCTTTGAATGCTATTTTCAGGCTTTTTGTTCTTCTTTTAACTGACCTGCCTCATTATTTCTGTATGTCCTGAGACAGTGATATCACAGTTAATTTACCCAACTGGATTTTGTTTTGAAGCTGAAAAACTCAGTGGAGATTGTAAAGCTATTTTACAGAGAATATGACCTGTGATTTTTTTCATAGTTATTGGAAAAATTTAAGAGAATAATAAAAAAAGACCCTGAGGATAAAAAAAAAAAAAAGTGAGCTTTACTGATTAAAAAAAGTGATACATTCTTTTTGTAGAAAGCTTGGAAGTACAAGTAAGACTAAAGAAGAAAATAATAATCACAATCCCATCAACCACAGACAATCTCTGTTAAAGTTTTAGTGTACTTCATTTCATTGTTTTTCTACATATATTTAAGTATATATTTTTTAACATAGCTAAGATTTTAGTATGTGGATATATTTTATATATAGTATGTATATATATTTTTTAACATAGCTAAGATTTTAGTATGTATACATGTGAGCAGGTACGTATTTGCATTTACCTACCCGATTTTGCTAGCAGAAAGTTTAAAGTTGAAGTGTAGACAGCGGAAATGACTGGCAAAAAAGCACTGAAGAAACTGAGGATTTTTTTCTTCCATTCGATTTTTCTCCCCCTTTCTTTCTCTACTTCCTAGTGTTTCCCACCTGGATCCAGAGTCACACTTGCTAGTCCCAGCCTGAAGCCCTCCAGGGTGTCTTGGGGGGGTCACAGTCCTCCCACTTTCTTCTCCTGGCTATTACCCTCCACAAACAATAAGCTGTCACTTTCATCCTTCATCTATTCACACATCTGAAAGTGTTTGAAGAGCCTTGACATGTATAGCATTTGCATAAATTGAGACTGATTTATGCATTAATGAGGCTTCTTCATCTTGTAGGTCAGTAGTTTTCTACATATTCTACTGTTGTAAAGCAGATAATTTTGATGTTAGTGTGAAAGAGTGGAAATTTTACCTTTTTGATTTAAAGTTGCATTTTGTTTTGTCCCCCTCCAAAATCATCATGGCCCTTTGATCTGATTATGGTTTTTAGCAACTCATTTATATCCTGGCTATCTTTCAGTGTCTTGCTCTCTTAATTTTGTCAAGGCTTTTCACAATTTTCTGAATGTTTTGTCATTTTTTAAAAAAGGAAATCATATTATCTCCTGGGATGTTGTGGTTTTATTTTTAGGGCTGTAATGTGTTACAGAAGGCTTGGGTACAGGCGGTTCCTTACTTATGAATGACCTGTATACATGAATGTTTACTGCTGCTCTGGCCCTCCTTTCCCCTCTGCCACCCATTTTCCCAACGAGCTAATGCTAGAGCTACATGCTCCTTGAGGCCATGTGAGAGCCAGTTCCCAGAAAGCCCTGTCCCGGTTGCTTTGGGAGCTCATTCATAACACATGGAACAAAATTTGTAAGTTCTGTCAATGGAACAACGAAAAGGTTAAAGGGTACATGAACAGTTTCGCAAAGGGAGATGAATACTTTCAATGCACAGCTTCTGAAAAGTTAAAATCATGGGAAAGCACTTTTCTACCTAAGCTATCTATCTTTGATGCTTTTGTGAAAAAATTAAAAACTCAAGTGTAGCAATCGCTGTACTGAGGTTTTTTCTTCGTGTTTGTTTCTTCAGGTATTAATGTTGACTTTGCAAAATGACCCACCCACTTTAGAAACGGGAGTAGAGGATAAAGAAATGATGAAAAAGTACGGCAAGTCCTTTAGAAAATTACTTTCGCTGTGTCTTCAGAAAGATCCTTCCAAAAGGTATGTCACACTTAGTGGATGAGTTAGTTAATGGCCTGGTTTGAGTCATGACAAAGCTTTGCTTGTGGATGGGAAAAGGCTGTGTGAGGACACTTGGAAAGTTACTGCTAGTCTCGAGGGAAGCCCTGCTCTGGCCCCCAGACTTCCAACCTGTTGGTAGAAGACAGCATCAGTCCGAGAGAGAGAGGTGAGTAGAGGACGAGGCAGAGGCAGAGGAAACTTTTTGGTGTTAATGAGATTTACTGTGCTTGTTAGGTGTGGGCTCTGTCTTCAAAGGAAATGAAGTAAAACAGAAATCAAAAGAAATTGGCAGTACTGCATGCAGAAGCTGAGCTAGTATTCTACACTGTGTAGGTTGAACTGACCTCTCAGGATTTGAATATCCTGCTAGCTCCAGTCTAAACCAGGCAGAGCTCCTGAATTTTGCATGAGCTTCCTTTTAGTTGCAGAACAAGTTGTTTGTTCAAAAGATTTCAGTAAAGAAGATTAAGGAGATTTTTACCTTAGAATGATTAATCATGTAAACAGAAGCAAATGGCTTTAAATTAATGTTAATGTTTCCTATTTATTCTTGGGTTATTGCCCTGCACTGTAGTTTGTCTGTTTTCCGAGTTCCTTTCTTCCTTCCTAATTTCTGTGACTTTGACATAGCTGAGGTAGTGATAATGGAGCCCACTGTTCTTTATCACCTAAGGGGAATGTTAATGATGTGAACCACACACAGGCCTTGGTTTCTTTGTAGGGACTTGGTTATGTTGTCCTAACATAAACCAGGAGAGGCCTCTGAGAAGTTACTGTCAACTCTAATCCACTCAGGGATGTAATTTGACATTTATATTTTGAAATGTAATAACTGACTTCTCTTTTTCAGGGAAGGATTCTGCTGTTAGGAGCAATTCCATTATTTTTATCTTAAGTTCTTATGAAACTTGTTAAGACTTTTGCCTCTACACAGTAATTTACTGTTTGAGTAACCTACCCTTCTCTAGATTAAATGCCATTCTTTGAAGCTGCTACTTTTATTTTTCTGCATTTACTGAATTTGCCTTGAATCTTTTCCACATTAGTCACCTTTCTCATGGAGCCAGGCTAAAGACTGTTTGCTATTAAGCGTCTTGAATTTTTTGTTGTAAAAGGGATAATTATTTTGTCATAGCTATAGGCTATTTCTGCTTAAACATCTCAGTTGTCCTTTATATTTGATTTGTAGGGCTTGTTTTCCCTCTAAGGTTTTTTGATCTCTCTTTGAGATTATTTCTTCACTCTCCTTTTGAGTGAACATGCTCTTAGATTCTAATTTTGTTCTTCAACATTTGTTTGTGTTTACTGTCATCTCCAAAAGAAAACTTGTGACAGGACCAAGAAGACAGAATTGGATCCGCCATAGCCCAGTGAGAGAAGGACTTGGCTAGTGTAGTCCTGAGTTTTTACTGATGATCTTTTTGATTCTTGAATTACAGTAGTTGAGATCCCACCTAGTGGTTGTGATGTGTAATGTCACACAATTCCGGTTTAAGAAAATGGTCTTAAGAAAACTTAGTTTACTTAATGTTATAACAATATATTTAAAATTTGGTCAAAATAAATTAGATTGACATAAGTTATATTTAATAAAATATTTTCATTTCTTAATCTTGAGAGGTTTTATTTATATATAAACTCAAATATTAGGTTCTTTGTAGTCTACCAAAAATAAAAAAAAACCTTTAGAAAACAGTCATCCACTGTATATTTAAATTCTTTCAATACTTTCTTAATAACATTATTGATGTATAAAGTAGTAATCATTTAGTGACTTGTTTTAAATGTTTTTTTCAACAAGTGACTCTGTTTTCACTCTTATGTAACTATTCTTTATAATAAACAGCTATAGACTTAGTGGTGCATCAACTTCCCAGGTGGCTCTTTCTTTTAATGAAGAGACACAGGTGTTGAGGATGTATGGGAGGAGTTGGGGGAAAAAAAAAGTCATGAAGTGTAAGAATGGAAAAAAGCAATATTGTGGAATTATTTTTATATGATGCAAGTTTAAAATATGTATTCATTACTAAATGGGTAAGTAAACATTTAGTTGCTGCACAATTCTGAGAGAAACCGTGACTATTTTCAGTCCCCTCTGCCTGTGCTTAAGCTGCTCAAGAGTTCTTGCTCTTCCTCTGTTTCCTTTCCACCCGTCTTTCTAGGCTTAGTTCAGATTCCTAGCTCTGCTTCAGCATCATCTGCATGATTTTGTTTCCTTGTCTGTATAGTAGGCTTAACAATACCCACTTTATAGACTCACTATGAGGATGAAAGGAGGTGCCCTTAAAGAAGATAGCACGGTGCCTGAAAAGTCCTTAAGTGCTCAGAAAATTGAGATTGCCATTTCTTTCTTTCTTTCTTTCTTTCTTTCTTTCTTTCTTTCTTTCTTTCTTTCTTTCTTTCTTTCTTTCTTTCTTTCTTTTGCCTTTTTTTCTCTGAACAAGTGGAGTTGTTGCAACTTTTGTGTAATATCTACAACTTTTTGAAGACATGTCGATTACATTGTGCACGTTTATTGATTTACACACTCATACTCTTCATGAGTGTGTAAGTTTTTTAGAAGGAGAAATTATCTTTATATCTGATGTCTGGCCTGTATTATATATTCAATACTATTTCTTGAACAACTGGATATGGTTGGGAACTTGCAGTTTGGGGATGATTTGGACCCATTGAAATGAATTTTAGAAACAAAAACCAGATTTAAGTAAGTTGAGGAGTGACTGGAACATTTTTTTGCCACTTTTTGTTATTTCTGTTGCCTGAATGCACATCTTTTACCTGTAATCTGAAAGCAGTTGATTGGTGCCAAAACCTGGTATTGTTGAGTACCTTTTGAGCAATGAATGAAGAAGTATCACAAGGAAGCAGTGACCAGGACAGATTCACCCCTATGTATGATTTCGTAGGCTAGCTGAAAGCAGTAGGCTGTGGGTTTTGTCAACCTTGAGAGCTCATGAGACTTTCCTTATAAAAGAGAGCTGGGTGTCAGAGCCCTTTACGTCATCTAGGTCTGTGTTCTGCTAGACAGACTGGCCTATATTTGCATAGCAGAACATCTTGCTATTTCTTAAAAAAAAAAAAAAGAGCCTTAATCTTGTAGATTTTGTGCTTTGTATGGATGGCAACTGTAAAAAGAAGTAGGATTTTCTTTGAGCTATAAGAGGGTGGATGTTGCATAGATATATCAGTAAGAAATGAATAAGACTTGCATATTTCATCTGGAGGAGTTCTAGGGGCAGAAAAGTAGGTCTGCCTGAGGTCAAAGGGCAGTTAGTACTTTTAATGCAAACTGTTAGAACTACTTAAACTGTATCATATTCATCCTGAATCTTTTGAAAATTATTTTCAGTCTCAGTGGACTTTGGTTCATCCATATGTATTAACTGAATCCTTTAAGAGATTTCCTTCTGAGAATGTTGGTACTTGCAGACTACCTCATTGTTTTTAAGGGTTTAAAATTGAATCATCATTCAAAGCTTGGACCATTATTTTGGTTGCTGGTAGCATTTTAGCATTTCTTGTAAAACAGCATTTGTACTTACATTACGTTGAACTTCTCAATGATTATTAGTAGCTGTGTAAAACATGACTATGCTTGCAGAATTCTTTCTCCTGGAGTACTCAGCTAAAAAGCAGGCGGCATTGATGGCTTCACATTAACCATGCACTGGTAGCTGCTGCGGCATAAAACTCAAATAAATAAAATCAAAACCAAAAAAACCTAAAACCAGTTGGTCAGCAGCCACATCAGCTTTGCTCATACTTTCTGTCACTTTCCTCCCCCTGTCATTTTCCTCATTTCTTCCAGTTCCGTACTTTCTCATGGAGATCGCTTGACACATGTAGAATTTTACCCCAAAGCTATAAATACTTCAGCTGATTTGAGCACAAAAAGGAACCAATGTTATTTTGTTATTCTCTGTGTAGAATTGAAATGATCTTGTACTTAACATTTAAGCCTATTTTTAAAAAAAAGTAGAAAAAACAGGACTTGGATTCTTTAAATCCTAGTTCTTCCCACCATTGTGTTTTTGTATTTACTGATGAAGGCTAGGAGTGAAGTAGAGAGCAGAGAAAGGCATTTTCTCTGCAGCGTGCTTTTCCCCCTTTACATTTTTGGTTACCATAGCAATGACCTCCCTGGGGAAGGGGGAGTACTTTCCCAGCCCCACATCTCAAGGTATGCATGGCATTTCCCAGCCTTCTCTCTACATCCTCCTGTACTTGACCCTTAATGTGCAGAAGTGGGGGCGGGCGGGGTGGGGGGGCAGTGGTGCAGAGGAGACAGGGAAGCCCTTTGGCTCCCCAACTACTCTGCTTTTTGCTCCTTTTTTTTCTTTCTAGCATAAGTCTTATTTTCATTGTCTTTCTGCATTCCCCATTCCATTGAACAGATGTTTAGAATTTGGTGCTAGCTAAATCTAGTTCCAGGAGTTGTAGTGCTGTGTCCAAATGTCTAACAGCATCCCTTTTCCCCCATATCAGATTATAGTATGAAATTAAGCCATCGCAGTTTCTGTTCTGTGGTAGGCATTGGGAATGTAAAAAGGAATCCTATGTGATCTCTGCCTCAGAAGGGCTTCTAACCTAGTGAGGGGAGGCAGGGAGACATAGGAAGAGATAAATACTTGATGGGGGTGTGGGTAGCCTGGTGCCTGAGTGCCAAGTAGGGAGCAATACCTTCTACTTGCAGGAGCTGGGAGAAGTATCTTTGAAGATGATGACATTTAAATTGGCTCTTGACTATCAGCGAGGGTGTGCCAGTTGGTTATGAAAAATTCTGAAGCAAGAAAAGAAATGTGTGCTTTGTCACGAAAGAGCAAGAGATGAGTGAGAACATCATTATAATGGAAGGACAGGGTCTCCGTGGGATATGAGGAGATGAGGATGAAGGAGTAGGGGTCTAGAAAACTCACTTTTCTCTCGGGCCACCGAAAGAGTACATTGGGGTAGATAAGAGAGTGTCAGTTTTGTTTTTGTTTTTTAGATGCTAACTTGGGATGTGGATGATGGATGATGGGTGGGAATGAGCCAGACAGGGGTGGTAGAGAGATTAACTGGGCGGCTGCTTGTACTGCATTAGCCACAGATGATGAGGGCTTCAAATAAAACAGTGACCTTAAGTTTTTTCATCATTCTGATTTTCATAGGGTTCTCTTCACTTTTTAAAAATTAAGGCCTAGTTATTTGTATGTTCTTGGTTTTTAATATTTTGTTTCCCGTGACATTTTGGTGCATTTCTCAGTCCTTTTTATAATGGTTCTACAGCTCCCTCAGGAGCCCTTCTTCCTCCCAGACACCATTTCAAGGTGTTGAATGCTCCTCTGCTTGTCTCACAGTTTAACAGCACACTCTGCTCTTATCTACTGGATTGTGGGTTGTCAAAAGTATTATTTATGTCTGTCATATGTACTATAAGATGGCACCTAGCATAATACCTGACAGACAGTAAGTGCTCAATAACTTTACTGAGAGAAAGTTGAAAGGATGAATTTGGAATAACTGGAGGCCAGAAACATTGCTGATGATCAGGAAGACTGTGCATTTAAAATAACCACAGTTACAGCATGGAGAAGAGTGTACTATAGTGTTTAGTTCTAGTGGCTGTTTAACCGGGTGCAAATTCATGGCCCACTTGTTGTTTAGACCTTTTTTTCTCAAGGCAACGAGCAGCTAGCAACTGTTTATTATAGTGTATATGGAGATTCACAGTTCTTTGTCAGAAGAAACCTGTAACCAGTGTTCCACTTAAAATCTGAGGAGAAAAGCAGTTATCAATTTAAACAGAAAGTTTCTTTGCACAGAAACACAATTTATGGCCCTTGTAGACTTTCACAGTTTGTGCACCGGCACTTATGACACTTCCTAATTCTTTTTTCCTCTTGGGTTTGGTTCCTGGGAATGTTTAGTGGAGCTTCCTGATTCCAAGCAGTGGTTTCCAATCGTTTCAAGTATGAGGATTCCTTTTAAACTTGCGTCTTCCTCAGCAATACTATATGTGCCTTTGGTAAGCATTGTCTGAGAGAATACCTAAATCATATTCAGTAATGCTTCCCTCTTCCCCGTAATTTTTTTATTATGAAAAATTTTAAATATATAAAAAAAGTAAACAAAAAATTGTACAACATTTACTTCTGTACCACCACCTAGATCCAACAATTATTAACATTTCCCATAATTGCTCACTTACCTATATTTTATTTGCTGAATTCTTTGAAAGTAAATAAAAGAGACTTAGTTCTTCAGCTTACATTTCCTACAAATAGGGACATGTTCCTACACAACCATAGTACATTTCCACACCTAAGAAAATGAAGAGTACTTTACTAAAATTATCTAATATTTAGCATATTTACACATCTCAAATTATTCCCAAATGTCTCTTGTAGCTACTGTCACTTTTCCCCCAGACCCAGGATTCAGTCAAGGGCTATGTGTTACACTTGGTTTTACGTTTTGTAAAGTCTGTTTAATCTAGAATAGCTCCTTCACATCTTTCCCTTTCCCCTGTGGCACTGACTTTGAAGCTATTGAGCCAGTTGTCTTGCTGACCATCCTACACTCTAGATTTGTTTGAGTTTCTTCTGCATGGCCACTTTTTTTTTTTAAAGGAGCTATTGATGAAGGAAGCTATTCTTTATGGAAGAATGTCTGTTTGTAAACAAAAGAAAGATAGAAGTAGAAAATCAATATTCTGCTACCTCCTGTGAAATAATTATTTAAGGCAAAGTTGTTAACATCCTTAGGAGAAAAGTTTTCAGGAATAGTATATTCATACAATGCCAAAGTATTACCCAACACAATACTTGCTAATTGCAGTGGGGAAAACATGACCTTTATAATGGAAAGATTTAGGGCCTGGGAGCCAAGTGGAAGCATCACTAACAGTGGCATGGCCTCTAAGGACCTGCTTCTGAGGTATTGCAGTAAGAAGTACATGTCACTGTCTAGGAAACATTCCTGTTCCAAATGCTTCATCAAACCTATTCAAGCCTTCAGATCAAACTTTCAGTTTATAGGACATACGGGATAGAGAAACAAGTTAAATGACACCATGAGGAAACAATCAGATTCATCTAGTAGCGTTTTTTTAAGTGAATTTGCATTTTATGATTCACGATCACAGAGCATACCCTCAGCTGACAAACAGTAACCCATATACAATTGTGACAGGTTTTTCTCAACTGTCAGACAGGTCTCGGACATGAGACTTGTGGACCCCTTGCAGTGTCTGCTGCTTTTGGGAAATCAGAGAACACAGCAGACTAGTTTCTTTAACAGGGTCATATTGCAGCTTGTACAGTTTCTTAAAAAATATAGAAATTTAGCTTGCAGACATGCTGGTCTGCCACCTTTTGAAAACACTGAATTCACTTAGTGAAATGTAAGGATGAAGGATGAAAAATTGATTATGCCCCAAGCACTTACAGGAGTTTATGCGTTTTGCAGTAGAGATGTTTGGAAAGAACTGGAAGACTGGCCCTATTTTATTTGGTGCCAGCTTATGATTAATTTGGTTTCTAGTTTTGCTATTCCTAAAACTGGTCTTCCAGAAATACTCTAAGGTTAAGTTATTTCATCAAGGCAGTGTATTTATTAAGTGGTCATTGTTTCAACTCTAATTTATTATTGATCTTTCAGGCCCACAGCAGCAGAACTTTTAAAATGCAAATTCTTCCAGAAAGCCAAGGTAACATGCTTAAAAACCCAAGTAAATCTACTATTTTGAAATCACTATGAGTTTACATGTACCGTATTTGATGTTAAACTGTTGGGGATATTTGTTTTGCAGAACAGAGAGTACCTGATTGAGAAGCTGCTTACAAGAACACCAGACATAGCCCAAAGAGCCAAGAAGGTAAGTACCTTGGCTCTCACAACCCTGTAGGAGCCAGTACCCATCTAGGGAAATGGAACTCATAGAAAAATAGGAAAATAGTTTCCACATACTCAGGATACATTACTTATAGGTTATCTGACTAGAGATTACTCCATTAGCTGCATTTTCCTTTTGGCTCTCTCAGCTTGTTATGCATGTGGGTGTGGAAACAATGTGGAACCCAAGCGACTTTATGTTTCCATTTTTCATCTTTGCTTATAAAAAGGTCAGAGAGAAGGGGATATGAGGGGGTTTGGAGAGTTAAAACATCCTATCTATCTTTCCTGTGGGTTTGTTTCACAGAAGAGTCATGGTCAGTTTTTAAACACAGTTTGAAATGATGAAGACGAGAAGCAAAACTTTTGTATTTCATGGTTGTTTGAATACCTGTGAGAAATATTTCTTTCCTTATAAAGACCTGTGGTCGCTTTTGTAGTCTACCTTATGTTAACTGAATTATGTTAATGATTACCTGGAAACTTTTCCATTCGAGGTTTTAGATTTTTAAAATGGCATGAATATGTGTGAGTGTATTTATCCAGAGTTTTATTTACTTGTAATTATCTATTTGGTTATGGAATAAAACCTCTGCTTTGTTTTAGTTTGGTTTGAAAATTATATTAGATATTTATAATGAAAAATATTTATATAGTCACAGATTTAAAAAGGAAGGCTCTTCCCCCCCTTTTTACATTTATAGAGAAAGCTGATATGAATCTGAGTTGTGAGTGCTGTAAATAAAATTGGCAAAGAAATGTGCTTTAGAGATGGCATCTAAAGATTTTTTGATGATACCTCAGTATACATATCTGAATATTAACTTCCAGACATTTCCTTTTCTAAAATATTGTGTAGAAAATGCATTTGGTGATGGCTTAGGATTGTTTTAAACAGACTTTAAAGTAGACCTTAAGAAATGATCTACCCTGTGCAAGTATCTGAGCTCCTCTCCTGGACCAGCACAGTTGTGTGGGACAGACTGTTCTGGACTGGGGGTGGAGAGGATTCGTGTGTTGCCTTTGGAGATGTGAGCCAACATTGGGCTGCCAGACATCTCTGAGGAAGCTACGAAAGTTGAGAAGATGGTCCATGAGAGTGGCATATCCAAAGGGGCAGCACTGAGAAGCTAAAGTTTCAGTTTGAGGCCACCAGGGTTTGAGGACTCCTGTCAGAAGGCTGAAAGAGGAACCTGGAAACATTCTGAGGTTGTTAGAGTCCAGAACGAGGTCTTTTGATCAGGTGTCTAAAATGTCAGCCAGGTTTGAAGAAAGCTGCTAAAAAACCATTAGCTTGTAGAGAAAGTGGCTCCAAAGGACTTTTTGATTTTTTTTTTGTCCATACTTTTTATTGCTGAAATTGTCACTTGATTTCATCCTGTTAGCTGTTCCCAGGGAGGCATTTCCCAGGCTGCTTTCTCTCCAGAGCTTAGGCCTCACACTTCAGCTCTTTGTTAAGTGCTCTACTATCCTCCCAGTCACTTCCAGCAGCTCACTGACCCACCCACACCTAACATCTCTGACGCTGGGATTATAAGTGATATCTCCCCTCCTGCCTTCTCTTCCCGTCTTACCACTTGCCTGTCCTCTCTCCCCATTTCTCTCTGCAACTTGCTCATAACCTTTTCCTCTTCTGTTTTTAACTGGTCAACTGCAGTAGATTCTGACCGTTCTTCCTCCATCCCTCATTTCTATTCTTCTATTCTTTCTCAGGCACTATACAAGATTGATTTCCTGATCATGCCACTTAACTGCTCAAAAGTGGTTTCCAAAATTGAACAAAAACAACCACAAGAGAAAATATATGGAAAAATAGAAATTTCAAAAATGATTCCTGCCTCATAAAGGCTAAGCTCCTTAGCCACAAATTTATGGCCCCATTTCAACTCCAGCCTTATACTCTATCCTCCAGCCAAATGGAACCATCTGTGGTTCCCACTGCACAGCCCATGCTTTCCTTTGGGGCTCCCATCAATTTGAGAAAATGAAGAATCTGTTTAGGCTGTAACTTTTTTTCTCTTTTTGTTAAAAAAGTATTTATTTATTGTGTGTTAGTGTGTTGTACATTCCACAACCCATTTTGCATGTATCCTAAACAATAGGCAGCTCGAATTTTGAGTGATGTGGTTTTTCAACCTTATCTTCTGCCATTGACTTGCTCCTTGATTTTAGACGTAAACCTGAGGGCTTGGTACATCATCCATCCCTCCAAATGGAAGGTGGCTGCGGTCTCAGAGTCACACAGAGGAATAAAGGGAGAATATAAATTAGTTCTTCAAGCATCTTAGTGAGAAGAGAGTAGCCCATTGTAATGTTATCCTGGCTCTGTAGCTTCATTAAGTTGACTATTTTCCTGTCATAATTCTTATTTTAATGTGCACTTGGGTCATCACCTGCACTCTATCCCTTCCTGGAGGTTCTTTGGAAGGTACACTATCAGGACGGCATGGATCATGGTGCATTTCTTGTTCATAGTAAGTGCCCATGAATGTTTGCTGACTAAGGGATCACATGTGCTTGGGTGTGCAAAGGATAGGCAATTTGAAATTCGGTTTTTTCACTCACTTGATCCCCAAAATACTTGGCATACACTTGCACCTAGGATTCCTGTTAATAGTGGGCAGTGTCCCTTCTCCTGGTAAACAACTATGATCATCCTTATTGGAAGCTTTTCATACAGACTTGGCTACTAGGAAGTTGGTGTTATTTAATCATTTTTAATGTACAATGAAAGCCTTTATTGTAGGACATCTTTGCTTGTCTTAGGCTCTTACAGTGTTGAAGTAACTTTTGTTTGAAAGTTGATTCAGGGCGTCTTTAGTGTTCTTGGACTTTTCTTTATTGAGATCTCCTCAGCTCCCCACTTTCCTGTTTGCTGTGGTGCCTCCTAGTTGACCTTGCTCTAGTTTCCATGGTGTGGATTTGTTCCTCAGAGGCTATTTGTATGATTGTCCTTTGATTTTTGTCTTCTCGGTATGCTATTTTTCTCACTCTGTTGCCCAGGCTGGAGTGCAGTGGCACACTCATGGCCACCCCAGCATCGACCCGCCGGGCTCAGGCAATTCTTCCGCCTCAGCCTTCCAAGTAGCCAGAACTACAGGCATGCACTACCATGCCTGGCTAATTGTTTTAGAGTTATTGTAGAGATGAGGTCTCCCCAAGTTGCCCAGGCTGTTCTTAAACCTGTGGGCTCAGGCAATCCCTTCACCTCGGCCTCCCAAAGTGCTAAGATTTCAGGCTTGAGCCACTGCACCCAGCCACTATTTTTCAAATAGAAACAGTCCATTAATATACCAGTGTTTTAGTGACACCTAGACCTGGGGCAGAGCTGTCAGACATTAAGGCAGCCATGTTGATTGAAATTTACTGCCAAAAACAACATCCTCTTTTTCTTCTCCCTAATGGTAACCAAAAGAAGAGGTATTTCTTAATATGCATTTTTCTTTAACATGAACAATTTTCATATTTAAAAGAGAAGAGGAGCTGGTATTGTGGCCATTCTTAGGAAGTCCCATGGGGTCCCCCAGTGCTGTCCTTTGTCAGGAGAATGGCAGAGGCCCATCATACCCATGTTTGGCCAGAATGATGCATTGGTTGAGCGCCTCATAATTCTATGAGGGTAGGAGATCTTGTATTCATCCAGATTGATTCCCTTAAATCATGAAAAAATTATAAAATGGGAACAGATTGGTTTGACTTCTCTGGTAGGTTAGTATGTAAAATGATTTTTTTGTGTATGTTGGTAATTGTAGAAATTAGGGACATTTGTTTTCTTGCCAGAGACAGAGTATTCTATCCATTTTGGTTTTTTTTTTTTTGCCAACAGTGTTGTTTAGGAATCATCATGATTTTCCTTGGCTCTAATTTTTCTGTCTGTGAAATAGAAATTCCATCTGATCCTCATCATATGGTGAAAGGTAACAAGAGATTGGGTGTTCCTGGACCCTAACTCTATATATTCTAAATGAAAACATGCTAATAATGACCCATGAGAACAGAGTTAAGTGCAGCTATGCAGTGTCTTTTCAACTCCTCACTGTCTGTGCATGAGAAGAAAAGGCTTCACGGTCATTACTGATCCTCTGGGGCCTGTCTCCAACAATCTTTTGGGGTTTGAAAACTTAACCACATGGCATTCCATCATTTACTCTACAGGATTCACCGGGTAGGGAGGAGAGTCAATCATCTGTGAAAATTGAATGCAGATGTGCATCTTCTGTAGGAACACTTAATCCTTAGAGTTGGCTGATATGTAAGTTTTAAGTTAGTGATATGCTTTCTGTGGCTTTCTAAAACCCACATATGGCAGGATAGAGGGCAAGGGGCTAGTAGCTACACAAATGTCTAAATGCCAACTGCTCAGCCAAAAAAGCATATTGGCCAGAGAAGGGATAGGTGGAAAAATGTAATACACAGTTCTTATTGTGGTTGCCTGTGTTTTCATTGGAAGTAGAATTATTGGAGGATTTTTCTTAATCATAAAATTGAGAAACTAGAAATTATTAGTCATTATCAGAAGGAGGAAAAGGTTATTGTGTCACTGCTGTATTTGGGTGGAACCACTGTGAGTTGGAAAGACTGGGACATTGTTTATATTTTTATTTTTGGTCCCAGAATTTCCTGTATTCGACTGTAAGATTGGTTTCATGTAAAGGACCCCAGGCTCTTAGCCCTGTTTGATCCTCTTTTGTGCCTAGGAATCAATGGGTAGGAATGTTACAATTCACATTTTTTGATTATTTACTGTGTGTTGATAGCTTGTTCTCTTTGTCTTTACTTTTTTAAAAAAAATTTTATTATACGTGTTTTTTGAGTCAGGGTCTTACTCTGTCACCCAGGCTGGAGCGCAGTGGCATGATCACAGTTACTGCAGCCTTGACCTACTGGGCTCAGGTGGTCTATCCAACTCAGCCTTTTGAGTAGCTGGGACTATAGGCACACACAAACATGCCTGGCTAATTTTTTTTTTTTTTGAGTTGGAGTCTCACTCTGTCTCCCAGACTGGAGTGCAATGGCCGCTCCCGGCCACCGCAACCTCGACATGCTGGGCTCCGGCGATCCTTCCGCCTCAGCCTTCCGAGTAGCTGGAATTACAGGCGTGCACTACCACACCTGGCTAATTTTTGATTTATTGTAGAGATGAGGTCTCACCTGCCCAGGCGGGTCTCGAACCCGTGGGCTCAGGCAATCCACTCACCTTAGCCTCCCAAAGGCACGGGATTACAGGCTGAGCCACCGAGCCTGGCTAATTTTTTGATTTATTGTAGAGACGAGGTCTTGCCATGTTACCTAGGCTGGTCTTAAACTCCTGGGCTCAGGCATTGCTCTCACCTAGACCTCCTGAAGTGCTAGGATTACAGGTGGGAGCCACTGTGTCAGGCTACTTTAAATTTTGAAATAATTTGGCTTACAAAAAAGTTAGAACAATAGTACAAAGAATTACTATACATATTTTCTCTTACTCTTTATTTTGAAACATTCCAAAGTAAGTTACAGGCAGAATGACCTTTACCTTAAATATACTTCAATGTGTATTTCATGAAAACAAGACACTTTAATAAATAACAAAAGTAAAGTTTTCAAAATTAGGATTAACAATAATACAATACAACTTCTGATTTTGCTGATTTTGACAATTTTCTATTAATGTAATTTATCTAGTCCAAGATCTAATCCAGAATTATTTACCTGTTGTGTCCCCTTTAGTGTCCTTTAATTTAGAAGTCTTTTTTCCCCCGATAGGTGCAATGCTTTTGAAGAGTACGGGCCAGTTATTTTGTAGAGTGTCCCTCAGTTTAGGTTTGTCTGCTATTTCTTGATGATTGGATTCAGTGTATGCACTCTTGGACAGACACACTTCAAAAGTGATGCTGTGTTTTTCTCAGTGTGTTATATGAAGAGGCACCTGACATGATTTATTTCTTTATGGTGATGCTCACTTTGATTATGTGCTTATGGGGACCTGCCAGTGTCTTTGTTGGATACTCAAGTATTACTTCTTAATAGGAGGAATTCATTAACGTTACACTCCTTCATTACACTAAATATTAAAAGGTAAAGTGAATGCATTTACTGTATTGGATTATTAATCTTTTCCCAAGGAAGCATTGCTGCTTTACATCACTGTGGCTGTACATTTACAGGATATTAATGACAGGACTTCCCTATGATTTACAAGCAATCTTGTGTACAAAGACCACTTTGCTAGCAGGTTGAGGCAGGAAGTACAGACCCTGCTGCTCCAGTCCCTGTGTCTGGTCTGGAAGCAGCAATAGCAACATCTGCACCTTTCATTGGCTGATCTTCCCGACTTCTCTGAGCCTAACCTGTAAGATAGAGGCAAAGACACATGCATTGTGTCTCCATGAGGATGACAGATGATGTGCACAGGAGGTCTGGCACTGTGTTTGACACGGAGCGGGTACTTAGCAGTGGAGTTTTGATTGTCATGTAAACAAGCAGAATGATTATTGTGGCTACAGAACACTGTACATTTCAGAAGTATATAGTGAAATCAGGAGTTAAGAGTCCTGCAGCTGGGTGGGTGTTGACGATGGCTTCTGTACTGCTGCTGCTTTGGATGGAGTAGAGCAAAAGCCCGTGGAAGCCTAGGAAAGAACAGAATCACGACAGTTGTTTCGTTGCCATTGCCTGTTCATTCGTCTTCATCTTTTCTCCTCTGATCCATCAGGGTGCTGGCAGTGGTCAAGAGCCAGGCTTTCTCTCACGGCACCAAACTCTCCCTGCCAGGAGAAGGGTGGCGTGTTTGTGAAGGGCCCGAGTGCAGTAATAGCAAAATGCACATGCCACTGACATTCTTTTACAGCTTTCCTATATGTGTCCGGATTTGTTCCGAGCAATTAATTGTTCTGGAAGACGGCTAGAGCTGGTGTGATTGTCACCCTTGACAGAAGAAAACATGAGAGGTGGAAAGGACCTTCCTGAAGAGAGAGGAGTGAATCAAGTCCTTCTTCTGGTTCTGTGCTCTTTCCACTAAGTCTTACCTCAGAAGGAAGGAGCGGAGAGGAGGACGGAAAGGAAGTATAGATGGAGAGGGTGGGTAGAGTTAAGTGGAGGGCACAGCTGTTGTTCTCAGAGCAAGTAGGCCACCATTTAACACATGTGAGAGGGGCATATCCATGCCATGCGGGGGCACTAGGAGGTGCCAGGATTCTAGCAGGTGTAGAGGGAATGAGGCAACAAAGAGGCTTTGGAGATCTTGATGGGGAGAGAGGTGACTAGTGGCAGTTTGGTTAGCAGCGACAGTTGTCGACTACCCGTCAGAAGCTCAGCTTCATAAAATAGCGAAGGTATTCACACTAAATTAGGTAACGCATGGGAAGTGTATAGCACAGTGAATAGGGCAAAATCATCAAAGTGGAACAGGTTATTTTCATCATCATAGTACATTTTGTTATTTTTAATAATAGAATATATTGCTTTTATTATTACAGTTTTGCTATTATGATGTTATTGTTTTTGCAACTTTTACGATTGCTGCTGCTGTTACTATTCCCGTTTCTGCTGTGGCTGCTGTAACAGTTGCCACCATCATGGCTGCTGCTACCACTAGTGGGTGCCGAGATGCGGATAACTCAAGGACAGCCCATGTGGTGAAACTTGGCTTTCCGTGGGGAGCTATGAGTATCATAGAATGTGCAGAACTCAAAGAGTAGTAGAGATTAATGCTTTAGAATAGGGGTGTGGCATATGCGCTACAGGTATGGAAAAGGTCAAGGAGCTGGTCGATGGGGAGGCATGGGGAGAAGAGAGGGAGAAAAAGAATATTTATTGTGCATTTTCATGCAACATCCAGATACAGTGGTTCACATTTATCTCAATTACTGCAACCTCACAACAATCAATGAATTCCTGACTATAGGATATGTTGGGTAAGGTAGTCCAGAGAATAAGATATGTTAGACTATTAAGAATGATAAAAATAAATAAATAAAGCTGGACTGGGCACGGTGGCTTGTGCCTGTAATCCCAGCACTTTTGGAGGCCAAGGTGGGAGATTATCTTGAGACCAGGAGTTCAAGACCAACCTGGACAACATAGTGAGACCTCGTCACTACAAAATATAGTAAACAACAAATAATGTATATCCATAAAAATATATAATAAAATATATACAAATAAAGTAAAAAAGATAGCGAGGCATGGTTGGCACCTGTAGTCCCAGCTAATCTGGAGACTGAGGCAGAAGGTTCACCTAAGCCCAGGAGGTTGAGGCCGATTGTGTCACTGCACTTCAACCTGGACAACAGAGTGAGAACCTGGCTCAAAAAAGAGAAAAAGCTATAAATATTTTGAAATCTGGGTGGAAAAGAAAAACCAAATTTTAAAAGTGAGTTGAGTCATTCTTAAAGGGTTACAGAACCCTAAAGAGAAGGACCTGAGAATGACCATAAATATCTCCTGGTTTACTATGTTTTAATTTCAATGTTCTGACCTGAAATTGAGGCCTAGGGAGGTTGGGACTTGACCAAGGCCAGCCACCTCATCATACAGTAGAAAAGTCCAAAGCTAGCTTTGTGCGAGGCATGGTGGCTCATGCCTATTACCCAGAGAGGCAGAGGCCATTGGGAGGCAGAGGCCATGGGTTCAAGAACATCCCGAGCAACTTGGTGAGACCTTGTCTCTACAATAAATAAAAAAATTAGCCAGGCATGGTGGCGCACACCTGTAGTTCTATCTACTTGAAAGGATAAGGCAGAAGGATCTCCTGAGCCTAGCAGGTCAAGACTACAGTGACAGTGAGCATGCCACTGCTCTCCAGCCTGGGTAGCAGAGTGAGACTCCAACTAAAAACAAAAACAAAGCCAGCTTTGCTACTATTTAGTTTCTTCCTTTAGTTGATAAATAGGGAAAATTACTCTAACTTTCTGAAAAGTTGTTTTCCCAAGACTCTTATAATTAATTTATAAGATATTGACGGTTCTACACTAATAAGAAAACAGAGAAGACTGGGTGTGATGACTTATGCCTTTAATCCCAGTCTCTTGGGAGGCTGAGAGGGGAGGATCACTTGATCCCAGGAGTTCAAGATCAGCCTAGGCAACATAGCGAGGCCTCAACTCTACAAGAAATAAAAAATAAAAATAAAAAATTTAGCTGGATGTGGTGGCACATGCTTTTAATCCCAGCTGTCTGGGAGGCTGTGGCAGGAGGAACACTTGAGCCCAGGAGTGGGAGACTTTGGACAAAAAAGTACTTTTGGCCACCAGGAGGTGCTATCAGAATATAGTTCATTTACTCTAAGAATCGGGATTGTAGTTCCTCACTAGTCTGCAACAATCTTGCAGCGTATATTTCCCCCTTTTCACCATGCCTGCTGTAAGCAGCTTGACTAGTGTTTTGTGCTGGGGGAATTATGCCCAGGTGAGGGTAGAGAAAAGAGAAAAGGGAAAAAAGCAGATTTCTTCAAAAGAGAATTACTTTTGATTCAATTAGTGAATCGAGTAAAAAAAGAAAAAGAAAAGGTTAGAGACTATGGTTAGAGTCTTGATTGTGTGACTGCACTCCAGCCTGGGAGACAGAGCAAGACCTTGACTCAAAAGAAAAAAAGAAAGAGAAGAAACCAGAGAAGAAATAGGGTGATTTCAAATGCTTGATGGATTTTAGTTTTGTTCCAAGTTTTCCCAGCAGAGGGCAGCAATGGGTTTTCAGTCCTTGCAGCTGTGGAAAGCGAACTGAGCAAAACTTTTGGCTTTGTTGAAGGTCTCAGTCTTGGAGTAGAGGAATCAAAGGTCTGTTAGGTCCCTGCTGAGCCGTGAACACCAACACCTTCGTCAGTGGGTGTTAGTTTCCTGGGCAGGGGACTGATGGGTAATGGCTTAAGTCCTTTTCCTTATCACCGCTTTTATTTTAAATTACATTTTCTATTAACAAATCCAAGTAGTCTGACATTTGTATTTTATGTCATTCATGTCAAAAACAAAAGTCGCGATTTTGAAGACAGGATTGGAGAGCTTCCAGTATTTTGTGGTCAGAGAACTGGGTGGGAGCCGGTTATTTTCAGCCAGTTCTGCGGTTTCTGCAGTTCTCCTTAGAGCCGGGTAAATAGGAGGAGGAGGGAGTCAAAATGTATGATAATGACAGTGAAGGAGCAGGGCACTGACCTCTGCAGTGGCCCTCCGTATTATGGACTTGATGGTTCCAGTAGGCCTGAGAACACACATCCTCTTACTGTGTTCGTCCTTCTCATTGTCTTGTTTTAAAACAACCACATGCCTTGTTAATAAGTGTCATTGAAGAACTCTCATGCTCAAAGGGAGGAGGACAACAGTGGCTGACAGTGTTATTTTTCCTATTTTAGAGTGAAGAGAACAGTAGGCCAGAGAGGTTAAAGCTATTGATTTAACTGGCACTGCAACTGGGGCAGGTGTTCCCAGAGTGTGAGCTCATTGATGTTTTCATTACTTGTTAATTGTAAATGCATTGTTTCTAGTCATTTTAGAAGTTGGAGTTCGTTTGGGCATAAAAGTGCATTTGGCCACTAGGGGATGCTATCAGCATAGTTCATTCACTCTTAGAGTCGACTGGCGTCTGCTGTAGATTTCCTCCTGCTTGTAAGGAGCCTGACTGGTGGTGTGCTGGGGCAGTTAGGCCCAGGAGAGGGTAGAGGTGCAAGAAAGGGGGGAAAAGCAGCATAGAGAATTACTTTCAATTCAGTTGGTGAACTGAGTGAAAACTAAAAATAAAACAAACAAACCTATATTCTGGGAAAGTGGCCCCTTTTGCTTGGAACCTGAGAGCATTCACTGGAAATTGTGATTTGCCGATCCCCATTCACAGGGAGTGCCTGTATTTTTAGATTGCAGCGAGCTTTTGTAAATTTTTACAGATCTTGGAGGTTCACATTTATAGACTTAGGAATGATGACTAGACAGGAAAGATGATATAAATTCTGAAAGTATTGTAAGAGATGCTGTTTTTACAACCGTAGTCTGTAGAAAGCTGCTGGTTTTCTGCTCTTGGAAAGTAATAGAGTCAGTGACCTCATTTCATATCCAGTTAGATTTTTGAGGTCTGCATATTCAAATGTATTATGGGCTTTATTTTTGCCTTTGAGAAATTTGCTCTTTCCAAAAGCTTGTGTTCCTGAGCTGACTTTTCTGGAGCTTAAGGATACTAGTGCCAAGAGGAGTACCCCGCCTGTCTGCTGGTCTCACCCTTGTCCACCCAGCACTCCCTGAGTACCCTGGGAGCATACCAGGTGCTGACTGCCCTTAAGGCGGCTGGCCTTCATTCAGACTCCCAGCTGTGTCCTCTAATCCCAGCATACCATCTCTTCTAAAAGTAGTTAAACCATAGTGTGAGGAAAGGAAAGGAGTTTGGTTCAAGTTACAGGAAAACTGTTATAAAATGCTATTAGCAGATGCCTTTTTGGTCTTGTCAAAACTCACATATGGTTGTACCTTTGTTTCTTCCTGATGTAAAACTCTTCAGTGACTTCTTCAATAAGATACAGCTCCTGCCACTTTTAGGATGAGGTCCATGTCACTCGGAGAGTAGGACGCACCCAAGGCTTCCCACAGTCTGTCTCTCCAGCGTCTCCTTCAGCCACTTGCCACCTCAGCCTTGGGCACAACTTTACCAAATTACTAATTCTACTTTTCTATCAATACACTCAGATTCCCCCGTGTTTTCCATGAGGGTGCATGTACCAGTCCCTCTGTGTACAAGGCCTCTCTCAGAACTCGTATGTTTCCAAGCCTAGCACCTCTTGGGCGATGCTTTCTCACGCCAGGCACCCTCTTTCCTTCCCAGGTGGTCCATCAGTCTGTTATCTGTTGCTTCCATCGCTTAAGGGTAATTCTGTCGTTGTACTTAGTGTCATTTATAGTTTGTTTCCTTGCACTTTTGTCTTCTGTATCAGACCGTAAGTTGTTTGGGAATAGGAATGGTATTATATTGCTCCCCATGTTCCTGGTGTCCAGTACAGTATCTTGGTCAGTTAGTTACTTTTTTTTTTTAAAGCTGAAGTTTAGCGAGTGAGACTGTGGAGTCCTGACAGTAACTCTTATGGAAGTTGGTGTAAGAGCATGTGCAGAGGTAAAGCAAACCTGCTTTCAGTTTTAAGGGTGAATCGATAAGATGTTTCTTGGCGGGTGCGGGATTCTTATATTTCAAGTCTAGGAGTCAGGATTTAGCTGATCCTAGGTTTAAAGTCCTTTGTTATCGCCAACTTGCTGAGAGTCTTGGGTGAGCCAATTAACTTGATTCACCTTTGCCACATTATCGTAAAGTAGAACGGCTACATTTTATGAGGTAATAATTGTGAGTTATGCACTTTGGATTATTTGATAGCAAAAATTTAGTCCCTACCACTCTGCATATATTTTCTATTGTCATTTTCTTCTCCAAGCCACATAACATTTTCCTATTACCTGAAGCCATATTTAATTAGGAAAGGTATTCCAAAACTAGCTTTTAGTCATCTTTAATTTTGAATTACCTGTTACTTTTTTTTTTTTTTTTGAGTCAGGGTGTCATTCTGTCACTCAGGTTGGAGGGCAGTGACAAGATTATGGCTCACTGCAGTCTCGACCTCTTGGGCTCAGGTGTTTCCCTGCCTCAGGCCCCTGAGTAGCTAGAATTACCAGTGCGCACCACCATATTCAGCTAATTTTTCTATTTTTGTAGAGATGAGTTCTCACTATGTTGCCCAGGCTGCTCTCAGACTCCCGGACTCAAGCAGTCCTTTTATCTCGGCCTCCCAAAGTGCTAGTTTTATAAGTGTCAGCCACTACACTTGGCCTGAATTACCTGTTACTTATCCTCTCATTTAGGGGAAATGATTTCAACTTTTTATTCGTCTTTAAAAGGAGGATGGCATTTTGGAGAAGGGAAGGTGAGGAAGATGGAAAGTAGTAGAACTTTTGTGCCTCATGGGGAAAGGAAGAAGTTTATCATCAATGAGAGGAAGCTAAGCATTTTGTCCCTCTTCTGCCCTGGCTCCTTATGTAGTATCATTCAGTCACAGGGAATGTGGTGAAGCTGGCAGGCGGTGGTACACGCACATGAAAAATCATGGTGGGAGGGGTGCAGTCTAATCAAATTTAGTTGACTTAACACAGACTCAGGATTCTATTGTTTGTTTTAAATGGCAGAAATAGCTTTTCTTAAACTTTTTTTTTTTTAACTTTGAAATTCACTTGTTTTAAAACAAATTAAAATTCATGGGACTTGGTTAAGGTTGCACTTTGATATAGGATTTTCTGAGCTTCCCATTGAATTACTTCTGACATATTTAAATACTTAGAAGAGTGTCTAATGATTTTAGTTTTTTTCTCACATACAGACATACACAAAGTAAAGGAGCCCTTGTATGACTTAGAAAGCAACAATAGAGCTAAGAAATGCAAACAGCAGCCTTAATTTCACCCAAATTTAAAAGGCCAATTGAAGTTATTTTGCGTAAGGGGTGGGCTTTCTGTGTGACTTTGTGGAAAGCTGTAGGAGGTAGATGAAGGAGAGAGAGGAAAGGCCTAGTAACTCCTGGTCAGGGAGCTGGGGCCACAAAAGTCTGTGCCTGAAGGCTAAGACCAAGGTTTGGCTCTTGAGACAGACTCCAGCCAGCCCTGGCTCTACCACCCACCCATTCATGGGGTAACCTTTAGTGGCAGTGAACTCCCCCCCCACCCCGTATCTCATCTGTGACTTGCAGACCCTTCAGTGGCTTCTCATTCTTCCAGGGTGCAAACCAGAATCCTTAAACGGGCCTCCTGTGTTCATCCTGCTCCTTCTCTTGCTCTTAAGCCTTGTGTTACATTCTCCACCCCCAGTTCTCCATGTGTGCCTTTGGTCACAGCCCTTGACGTTGCATCTTTTTCCTCTGTTTGGAAATATCGGCCCTTCCTGTCTTCAGCAGGCCTCAGTTTCAGCTCAAGGGAGTCATCTCTCCAGAAGACAAAATTGGAATCTCTCCATGTTTATTGCCCTGCAAGCTACCTGCATTTTCATTTAAGATATCCTTGGACGTCTTTTTGTGTCAACAAACATAGATTTGCCTAACCATTTTTAATGGCTGCATAAAATTCTACTGCAAGAATGACTATAATTAAGAATCATTTTTTTCTTGATGGACATTTAAATTGTTTCCAATTTTTTTCTTGTTAACCACACTGGGGTGAACTTCATTGTACATGCCTTATTGCACAAATGTTATCTATTTTGTTGGATCTATTTCTAGGAACAGAGTTGCCTGACCAAAGGGTATATGACTTATAGTTATTGCTGCGTATTGTCTTCCTGATGTTGAAAATGGAAAGTATTGTATTTCAAACCCCAGCCTGAGTCTCAGATCCCTCATCTGTAGAATAATATGCACGTGCACATATATATGCTTAGTTCATTGCCTAGCATATGGTGTTCAGTATTATTATTTATTTTGGCATTGAATTGTTATCATGTACATTTATTTTATTTCATTTTTCCCCTAGATCTACAGTTAGCTGTTTTGTGGAGAGAATTCCAGAACAGTTTTGTCAATTCGAGACCTTCCTCAACTTTAGGAGAGATTAGAATGTAGCAGGTAGTACAAGCTGATGGATATAGAGCCTGTTATGGAGGGCCCAGCCTAGGGTCCTGAACTCCTGGGACCATTAAATGTAGTTAGGAGAGAGCCGTTGGTAATGAAAGGTATGAGAGCTCTTTTGTTCTGCAATCTGCTCTTAGACAAGGAATTATTTTCAGTGTGGGGAGTGGGTACTGAGTGTACAGCGTTCCAAGGTGTTTTTACCCATTACTCTGTCATGCAATCTCTTCAGGCCAGAACAAACAAATGATGGACCAACTGCCAGCCTGAAAGTAACAACCATGCGGTTTTTATCATCCCTTGGCTCCTGGCTGTGGAGTGCTTGTTTTGAAGTCCAATGTCAGCCCTTTGTGTTGTGCCAGGTGTTGGTCAAAACCAGCATCTGTAGTCAGGGATAGTACCACACCATTCCCATGCTGAGCTCTCCCTCTTTTATTTACTTCTGTTATGTACTAGTGCCCTGATTCAGGTCCCTGTGATCTTAACCATCCGTGACTTTGAGAATTTTTCCTTCTTCCTGAATCACTGCATGGGATGTTAAAAAAAAAAAGGAAAAAAAAAACCACGTACAACCTTGAGGTGACATCCTCACTGCCTCTTGGCTGGTTTTGAGCCTCGGATGAGTCACACAGCTTCTCTGAACCTCGATTTCCTCACGTTCTCAACCTCCAAGGGTTTTTGTAAAGTTGAAATATGACAGTTTATATGGAATGCTCATATACCGTTGGGATCGTAATAGGGGTTCCATAAATGCTTTTTTGCCTTCTACTTTCTTCTCTCATTGTGCATTAGGGAGCATCTAGTAAGGAAGGAATTCTGTATTATACAAGAAAGTATAAGGAAGTATTTAAATGTCATGTGAGGATTGTCTTTTATTTTCTTAAGGAAATTGCTGTCTAAGGTTAGTGAATTCATCCTGCTCTTTCATTCTTTCTTTCTGTCTCTGTAGAGCACAATAACCCAGCAGCTACAACCCTGTACTTTAGATAAAACTGTTTGTTCTTGCTCTTCTGCCAACATACACAGTCCTAGGTGTTTCCGTTAGGACTCTGAATTACTGAAGTTTACCTAGAACTCTATTATTTTTTTCTATTTTAATTGTAGGATTTCTGATTTCTTCATTTACTGGTGAATGTTTAAATTGTAGTTAGAAAGGATTCTTATTTAGTGTATTTTTAAACAGTTATAATTAATTTACCAGTTAGAACAAAGTAAAAATTTTCAGTAAGAAGCAACATCTGACTCAGCTCCCCTTCCGCTCAAGATTTCTGTGATATGATGTGATTTCTGTGGGGTCCCACCTGCTTTTCTCTTATTTCCCTTCTTGGGAGATATTCACCTGTCCTCCTTTCCTTACAGAAACTTGAAACCTACTGTGCAGATACCCAGGCCCCTTAGACAGAGATTCCCATTTGGTAGGTCTAGGCACATGACTCAGGTTACTCTGCATTTTTAGTGAGCAGGTCAAATGATTGTGGTACAAATGGACGAGCCAAGCTCTCTATCATCTCCTGGTTTGGGAGGAAGTTATACTGCTAAGCTCATGTTACATAAAAAGTGTTTGATAGTCCTGCTTTATGAGTATGTAGCTGTAATGAAAGTGCCTGCATTTCATCTGCTACTTTCCTCACTTTGCCTACTAGCCTTTGGGCAATGCCGTTTCCACCTATCTGTTATTTACAGTTCTCTCTTTTTACTCTGAACACCACTGGAGCAGCCCCTCCTAGTTGTTGCCGGTAACATCTGTCTTATTTGGTGGCATTCCACCAGTTGCTAACAGGGTTATACCATATGACACAGAGCTGTCATATCTCTTTAACCATGACTTTTTCTGGTATTATTTAATATACTTTATATTCATTACTAGAATGGGCATATCTGTCTCCAGGGTGCTCTGACTTTACTGGTGTTATTAATGTAGACGCTTATTTTTACCATCTGCATAATGCTCCTTTCCGTGATACATAATATGGGATGGTGTGTGGCAGTCTAGCTTGTTGAGGAAGCAAGATGGATGAATAAGCCTTTGACATACCCTGGTGCAGAGTGGGAGATAAAGTGGTATAGAGAGTTTCTATCTGTACAATAAGAGAGGTTTGGGGCTTGTTTTTTAGTTGAGTTTCTAATCATGAAAAATGACCAAAGATTAAATAGTCTGGAATTAAAATCAGAAAGGACTTGTAGAACTGGAAGATACCCTGACATCTCCACCAGAGCTTCCCAACTGGCCAGAGCTCTCTGGGGACTGTGCGTAGGTATAGGTAAGCCACAGTATTAATGCCCCCACACCTCTGGGAAGCTGGGCGGGGCCTGGAAGGGCTGAAGTCCTGGGATTGGTTGCTGTACATCGCTTACTTCATCAGTTGATCCCAGGATGCTGTATACATCTTATCACTTTCTATATCTGCCACAAGGTAAACAAAGGTTGGGAAACAATGATCCAAACCACTGGTATTAAATTCTGTGAACTAGCAAAAACATCGTACCTGGAATTTTGAATGTAGGGGTTTTTGAGGATGTTTAGGAGTTCAGAGAGTTCAGAAAGTTGAGCCAGTGGCCAGGCATGGTGGTTCATGCCTATAATTCTGGCACTTTGGGAGGGTAAGGGGGAGGACTGCTTGAGGCTGGGGGGTCTGAGACCAGTTTGGGCAACATAACTAGACCAAAAACCTGTCCTCTTGGTGTTGAGAGGAGATATTGAGTGTTGTGGAAAGTAAATGGATTTTTAATCAGTGACTAAGACTTGGATTTCTATTTTTGGCTCCTAGGTCAGTGATTTTTAAAAAATATTACTTAAGCTGGATGAAAAAATAAGAATTAATGGATTGTAATTCATTGAGGAGCAGGTACCATCCTATTTGGTCTCTGTCTTCAGTGTTTAGCATGGTATATGGTAAAATAGATGCTTGGTAGATGTTGGTCAGATGAATGAATGAATGTGATGGGACTTATTTTGTCCTCATGGAGGTTGAGCTGGATGTCTTTTTTATGCCTCCTCTAAAAAAGATTAAATGAGGTTCTTATTTCTTATCCAAACTTGAAGGAGGGAGGGGAGGTTTTTGTTCTGCTGGAGTTGAGGATAGCGAAAGCTCTTACATTCCATGTCACACGTATACTTCCAAGAGCCTTAGGAAATACAGAAGAATTGTAAAATGAAATTCAAAATTGATATTGAATTGAAAAATGAAATTCAAAATTGATTCTCTTTGAATTTATAAGGGGAAAATTGCTCAGTTTTTGGAATGAATTTTGCTTGTTTTAGAGTATTTTTTTCCCTCACTGTGTACATGTGCAAAGTAAAATAAGTTGGGTTGTTTTATCAACAACACTGTAGCTATTCCTTTAATATTATAGATATATGACTGTACACTCAGGGACCCTTGCTCTGGCTATGATAGATTGGATAATATGAGGGCCCCCTTGTTACTCAATAATTAGATTTTGCCTTAAACAGTCATTATATTGCATTTCTTGGTTCACAGACAGTGGAGGCCAAAAAGAAAAAAAAATATTGGAGTGGTGAGTTCCATGTGAAGCTCCCTGTAAAGGTCTAAATATATATGTGTATGTATGTATTTAAATTAGACAATTAAAAGTTGAGCCTGTGACCAGGCGCTTGACTCATGCCTGTAATCTCAGCACTTTGGGGAGATCAAAGTTGGAGTACTGCTTGATTCCAGGAGTCCAAGACCAGCCTGGACAACATAGCGAGACTTCATCTCTACAAAAAAAAAAAAAAGAATTAGCACATGTCTATAGTCCCAGCTACTTGGGAAACTGAGGCAGGATTGCTTGAGCCCAGGAGATTGAGGTTGCAGTGAGCTGTGATCCTGCCACTGCATTCCAGTCTGGGTGATAGAGTGAGACTCCAACTAAAAACAAACACACAAATAAAATAAATAAAATTGAACCTGAGACTCCTGATTTAGGCCTGTAATCTGAGACTTGAAAGATGCCTAAAGTAGTCTTATGTGAATGGTGTCTCCTGGCTCCTGGTAAAAGCAAACATAAATCATCCTTGAATGAACCCTTTCCTCTATAAATAAATAAAACATTAGAAGTAAACAACTGAGTCAAGTTCTCTAAGAAAATCAGATACTAGAATTGTCTATATTCTGTATCTTCTATAAACAATCACATATGACATGTTTAAAGAAATGAAATGTAGAATCACTAAAATGAAAAAGCAACAAAATATAGAAAATGATCAGGTAGGTTTGAAAAATAAACAGCTTCTAGGAATGAAACTTACAACTGTTAAAATAATTTTTTAAAAAAACCTCAGAGGAAGGGATTAGACGGATTAAAAAGGATTTGGTGATTAGAAAGATGAGACACAGATGAAGAGAGAATTGGGGAAATGAAAAAATTATGAAGAATGCAGCACGATAGACAGGAAGATGAAAATTAGGGGAGAAGAGAGGTCAAAAGATGTGAAGGACAGAATGAGAAATTGTGACTTAAAGCTAATTATAGTCTCAGAGAAACAGAAGAGAAAATGCAGGAGAGGTTTTTCATAAGTTATAGTTTTTCATAAGTTATAAAAGCTATCAGTCCAAAGAAACAGGAAAAATATTGTGAGCTCAAGATAAACAAAGAAGAGGTCTACATTTTGATGCTTAGAAATAAAACTGCAAGACTCCATGAATAAAGAGATCTTAAATTCAGCTAGAGAAATAAAACAGATCATCTATAAAAAAAAAATCAGATGTCTCAGTAGTGACAACCAAAGATTGAACACAGAGGAATCGCTTAATATCTTTAGACATTCAAATTTTCGAGAGTGAAGATGAAATAAAGACATTTTTAGAGTACAAAAAAAAATAAAGTTTATGCTTCATGAACCTATATTAAAGGTATCTTCAGGAAGAAGGAAAATGAAAATTAGCATGCTAAGCATCCAACTTAAGTTAGAAGAAGAAAAATATTAATTTGAAGAAAGTGGAAGGAAGGAGTTGATGCAGGTATGAACAAAAATTTGTGAAGTTTGAAACAACAACTAAAAAGATGTCACAAACAAATGATAGTTTCAGCAAAGATGTAACAAAAAAACCTAAAGTTACTGTATACCAAATATCTAGATAAGATGGACAGATTCTAGCAAAAATATAGCTTGCCAAAACTGAGCCAAGAAAAAAAAAAAATAGAAAAACTGAGTAGTCATATAGGTAACAAACAAAACAGGTTATTATTTATTATTTGTAGTCCTTAAATAAATCTTACAAAAGGTGTATACAAATTTTAGTGAGGAAAAGTATAAATTTATAGGAAGACATTGAAGAAAACCTCATAAATAGAAAAACCATGCTCATAGGTAAGAAAAATCAATATAGAAAGGAACTTATTTATCCTCAACTTGATTGATAGAGTCAACATTGTTCCAAATCAGATTTTCTACAAAATTTTTTTAGAAACTTGACAAGTTGATTCTAAAATATATTTGAAGAGCAAAGCCTCAAGAATACAAGTGTAGCTCAAAGAGACATTGTGATATTAGGGATAGACAAATGATCAATGAAATACAATAAAGAACCTAGAAATAGACACTCACATATAAAGAAAACTTGATATTTGACAGAGATGTATTGTAGATCTGTGTGGAGAGGAGGGACTTTCTATTAAGTAATAGTACTGGAACAAAATACATATCTATGTGAAAATAAGTATTATCTCACACTATACATATAAAATTATATACAGCTGATTAAAAACTTAATGTAAAAGGCAAAACTTTGAAATTTTTAGAAAGAGAAAACATACCTTAGAGCACAGAAGGGTTTCTTAAGTAAGAATCAAAGGGTCTATTCATAAAAGACAAGATGGTTAAAGTCAACTGCAATAAAGTTAAGGACACCTGTTCATCAGAGGACACCATTAATGTAATGGGAAGATACACCTAAACTGAAAAGGATATTTTTAAGACATACAAAAGACATGTGATTAATATATAAAATACATAATAACTTTTTCAAATCAATAGAAAAATGAGCATAAGCACACAAAAACTGGCATTTACCTGATGAAGACATACAAATGACTCAGAATCATATCAAACGATGTGCTGTATCATTATTATTCAACAAAATATAAATCAGAAAAACAATGAGGAACTGTTTTTCTCATATTAGATCAGCAAAATTTAAGAGATCTGGTAATACCATATTTTGGTTAGGATATAGATATGTTGCTTCTCTAATAAGCAGCTGTTAGTAGCAAAAAGTGGCACAAAATATTTGGAAGCAACTGTGGCACCTTCCTGTAAATAGTATTTCTATATTCTGTAGTCCAATAATTATACACTTAGAGAATTCCATATCCAGAGAAACTTTTGCACACCATGCCAGTGGTCATTAACAAGAATGTTCAAAACAGCAATGTTTGTAATTGTAAACACAAGAAAATAGCCCAGATAAACTTATACAGGAGAATGAATGAATGTTGTGTATCCACACATTAGAATACCATAAAACAGAAAGAAATATACAGTGTAGATGAGTTTCTCAAATGTAATACTGAGTAAAAATGAGCAAACTGCAGAAGATCATAGTCAGAATGATACCATTTTTATATAAGCAAAATGAAGTGATATAATAATATGTAGGGATATACATTTGAGATAGTAGTTTTTAAAAAGCAGGGAGGGCAACCCCCCTCATGTCTCCTTCCACTGTGGAAACTTTTCTGTCTTTTCAATAAACCCTGCTTTCTTAAAAAAAAAAAAAAAAAAGGCAGGTAAATGATAAAACAAAATTCATAATGACTGTAACTGGTCCCCAGGGAGGGGCTTGTGTATCACTTTAGCAATATTTTAAGCTAGGTATTATTCCAATTTATACCTTACCTTTATGAATTATGTTGTTTGTTTATATCAAATATTATATAACAACAACATAAAGAGTCAGATTTTCTAGAGTTTAGTCATGGTACTCTATTCAGTAAATGTTTAACAATGGGCTAGTTACTTGACTTCAAAGCTTAGTTTCTTCAACTGAAAAGTAAAGTGGTAGTAATATTACCTACATTGTTGAGTTTTTTTGTGATTATTAAATGGGACACTCCACAAGACTTCAGTTAGTGCCTAATATTGAATAAATGTATGGAGAATTTAGCTTGTGTTAATTCATTATCTTTCTCTTAAAACATGACATGTGATGCTATATACTTCACCTAGAATTAAAGTAGATAGTGCCAGGCGTGGTGGCTCACACCTGTAATCCTAGCATTTCGAGAGGCTGAGGCAAGAGGATTGTTTGAACCTAGGAGTTTGAGACTGGCCTAGGCAACATAACGAGACCTTGTCTCTACAAAAATAAAATTAAAAAATTAGCTGGGTGTGGTTGTGTGTACCTATACTCTCAGCTACTCAGGAAGCTGAGGCTGAAGTGAAGGATCACCTGAACCCAGAAACTGTGATGGAGCCACTGTACTCCAGCCTGGACAACAGAGTGAGACCTCCACTAAAGGAAAAAAAGTTGATAGTACTCCTACACAGATGCACTTCTAAACTGATAGTATGATAGAAATGAGATGTTCACAATATGAATTGAAATATGCATAAATAATACATATTGATTTATTGAGAAGGATTAATGAGTTTAGCAGAGATTTCTCGCCTCTGACAGACCAAAGAAGAAGCCTTCTGAAGGGAGGAATAACTTTTATGGCCCCCAAGTCTTTGAAATTGTGCAACATAAGCAAAAGTGCTCCATTGTTTCTTGACTGTGGTGAGAGAACACTGGAGAAAGACAGTTTTTCAAAAGTAGGTCAGAGGTTGTTATACCCTGGGGTCAGAACATCTCCCAAACTGTGCTCTTGACTTAGTGGCAATCCCATTTAGCTCTAGCAGTTATGATTGAGTCTCTTTGACTCCAGAAAACATTTTAGAAAGTTTATTGTTGTATAATTTAAAGCGGCTTGTATATGATGTAGTACATAAAATTTTGCTAGTGTTGTTGCAACAGTTGCATTGGAATTAGAAAGACAACATTTTAAATTTGGTTGGCTTGAGCATATCTTGACTACATATGTTGAGAATCACCAAGCGGGACTTGTTGATGAAGGCATTATTGGTGCAAGAGCAGTCACTATGAAGCGAGTGATTCTTGGGCTCTTTACCAAGGCTTAGCAAAGTATTAACATTTTTCATCATGTATAGTCACAGGACATAGTCACTATGAACAGTGTTACAGTAATTATTACCACTTGGTGGATTAATAGGGTATGTGAAAATGAGTGAAATTCTCAACAATGTCCCAGAGTTTGAGAGATATGCCATGCATTTTCATTTTACTGTTCAGTGTACCTGTGAGGCAGAGAAAAGGTCAGGTGTTTCATGGGGCAGTCTGTGTCTTACAAGTTAAATGTAGGTGCATGGATGTGAAATGATATTTTTAAGGTCAAGAAGTGAGTCAATGAGTTCAGACTTCCTATATTTGATGAAAACTCCCTGATAAGAAGTGTTGGAGCGAATTCTACATTTAAGTGCTCCCCAGAGGCTGGCAAACAGAAATGGTACCTGCCCTGTACTAAGTATAATTATCTTAATGTCTTTTAGGACAGATATTTTCTTCTTTCAAGTAGGCACATGGTAAGTGAGATTGGACATCTTTCTGGGAAGCTCCAGATTCCCAAAACCTTTTAAAACATTTCACTATAGCAAGCTATGTTACAAGGAGAACCTTCTAATTCAAGACCAAAGGGTTTTTATAAGACTCATTCATCATGTTGTGAAGTTATTCATATGGGCATTAGGATCAGAAAAAACTCAAAATTTAGGATATTTGAGAATAATACCTGAGGATAAAGTCTCAATCACCCTCTGACTTTAAGTTTCATAACTATGAAGTTAACTAATGATTTCTTTAAAAGCAAGAAGTATTCTGTAAGCAGTGTCATTAATGCTAAGTAGATGTTTGTGGTAAAGCAGCTAACTGAAATGATTTTTTAAATGTAAAATTATGTGATATGAAGCAATACCCTTCTCCAGGTAACTAGTGTGTTATAAAGATAGCAGCCATCAAAACAATTCCTTGAGTTTTGTTTGAATGAGTTTTATATATTCCACATAATTCTGGATTAGATTTGAAACTTTACCCCAGGTGTAACTAATCTGGATATAATCTAGTCTTATAAATTTTAGATTTAGCATATATATAGTCGATAGGCAAAGAGGTGTTAATAATAACCATAACAGTAATGAGTAAAAACAATAATAGATCATTTTTTTTTTAGCTTAAACTAGGTCAGATACTGTGATAAGTTCTTGGCTGTTATTTTCTTATTGAATCATTACAGAGTTCCTATTAAGGCAGATAGTATTATATCTCTGAATTGCAGATGAGGAAACTGAGGTGCATAAAATGTGAGTAATTTATCCAACGTCTCACATCTCGTGAATGTTAGAGATTTGTACAGAGGCAGTCTGACTTCAAAGCTTAAAGCTAGTGTTTTAAAAAATTTTGTGATCCTGCTTCTAGATTGAGTTTTGTTACTTTAAAAATACATTCGAGTCTTGATGTATGACTGTTCTCAGGACTGCAAGGTAAAACTGCCTTAAGTGAAACCCTCATTGTCCTTTGAGGAAGACAGAATTGTTATCGTAAATTTCAGTGCTAAACTGAGGTTCTGGAATAAATATAGCCCTTCAGTAGGACACAGCTGATTTCATTTCTTCCAGAATTGGAGTCATTTCTCACACAAGGTCTTGCCCTTTTAGTTGTTAATCCTGAAACCCTGGCTTTAAAAATCTCAATTAAATGTGCATGCAATCCTTCTAAAAGACACGATTGGTATTTCCTGTGGATATAGGTTTCTCTAAGAAATGGTGTTTGCTTATTTAAAAATTTTCCTTTTAATTTTCCAAGGTTTACAGCTGCAGCTTGTTGACCTGAGCTGTATTTGAAATTTATTTGCAAGCCCAGGCTCCCTTTCCCAAGACCCCCTTTTCCTGTGTCAATTAGATAATACCACATTGTGGGAATTTTCTAAAGTAAGCCCACTGAAATAAGAGAGTCTGCCTTTTGGACTGTGTCTGATCTGCTGACTTTGTTGTTTTATAAAATGACTTCAAGGTACCTGTATGGTGTGGAACTGGTTCTCAGTTTGTTGAGTTATTTTGTCCCTAAGAGAATATAGACCTTATTTTGTTTCTAGTGAGTATTAGGTTGGAGGAGAGCATGAGGAAGCTGGGAAGTTCATCAGAATGAGTAGAGTGGACTGAGTTCTATTTCTTCTTGTGCTAAGAAGTTTTCAGGCAAAAACTAGAGGTTATAGTAAAAAAGTGCTTTGAAAATTTAACCTGCCTCACCACTGCCAGGATCACCTTTTTGAAATTGTTCTTCACATGTTGTTTATGTGCTCAAATATGAACACATTGTTTTAGTGTTTATTCGTTTTAAACTCAAAAGGTAACATATGATGCAGTTCTTTGCCTTATTTTTTTTTACTGAGTATATTTCCACATCTGTACATGATTTCCTAATTTCTTTTTATTACTACATAATATTCTAATGTAGGATATGTGATAATTTATTTAATCAGTCCTCTATTGTTAGTTATCTAGGTATTTCCAAATGTCTGCAATTACAAGCATTGCCTCATTGGTTATTCTAAAATGTATTTATCATTTTGCATGTGTTCATGTTTTTCTATAGGACAAATATACAAACTAGTAATGCAGGATCAAAAGGTATATAATTATATTTGTAATTTGGGTAGATATTGACAAATTGACTTCTAAAATGTCATGGTTTTTAAAACCCCCATTTCTTACCACTCTCCAATCAGAATGCTGAGCGTTGGCTAATATGGTGTCCTAATATGGTCCCTGGAAAATGTATTATAGATTGTTACCCCTGTACCCATTTTCTGAGCATATTACTTCCTTCTATCTCATTCTGCACCTTTACAAATCCTACTCATCTTTTTTTTTAAATTCAAATTTTATTTTATTATAGAGATGTAGGGTACAAGTAAGGGTTAACTGCACAAATAGGCTGCATGCAGGTGAAGTGTGGGCCTCCAACTGGCCCTTACCTCCCCTGATTTAGGACCAGGTACCCTTTGTGTTGTTGCTTGCCCCCCTCTTCCTCTTCTGGTAGTGCCCAATGACTGCCCCTCCCTCCCTTGTGCTATGTGAATAGTGTTCAGGGCCCACTTATGAGTAAGACAATACAGTACTCTGTTCTTTGTTTCTGTGATAGATCACCAAGTATGTTGGTCTCCAGTTCCATCCAGTTTACTGCAAATTCCATGATTTTGTTCTTCTTTATGGCTGCATAATACTTCATTGTGTATATGTGCCACATTTTCTTATCCAGTCCACTTTTGATGGGCAGTGGGGTTGGTTACATGTTTTTGCTATTGTGACTAGTACAGCTATAAATATGCATGTGCAGGTGTCTTTTTTGTATAGTGACTTATGTTCCTTCAGGTATATTCCAAGGAGAGGTATTGCTCGGCTTTATGAAAGGCCAATTTTAAGTTCTTTTAGGAATAACTACACTGCTTTCCATAGAGGCTGAACTAGTCTGCACTCTTAACTATATTGTCCAGGCTGGTCTTAAATTCCTGTGCTCAGGCATTCTTCCCGCCTCAGCCTCCCAAAGTGCTGGGATTACAGGCCTCTGCACTCAGCCTTTTGTGGGATTTTTAAAAAGTCATTTGAGGAAAATAGATTTATTGTTTTGGTAAAAAATAATACATGCTTATGAGAAAAATTAATTGATAAGGAAAAATGCTCATGTATGTAAAAATTCCCCCAAATACTGTCAATCAGGGATAACTACTGTTAGCATTTTGTTACACACCCTTCCAGTCATCTGTTTATGAATATATTCACATATATATCTACAGATAAATGTGTGCAGATTTTACATATGACCCCATACTATTCTGACTGTTGGGTACTTTGCTTCAATAAAAGACTCATGTCAAGTAGTATAGTTTTATATAACTCTTAATGACTATTTTTATGCACATACTACAGTTTATTTAACTACCTCTGGACTGATTGACATTTGTGGTTTATGGTTTTCTGTCTAGATAAATACATCTTTTGATACTAGTACTTTACTCTTTAAATTGGGCAAAGTCTGAAAAATGAAAGAATTATGTTAAAGCATAGATACATACATTGTGGGCTTTAAATAAGCACTTATAAAAGAGAAGAAAGTTTATAAAAACATTGAATACTTTTTTTTAGGAAGCTGTCAAATTCAAATGGTTATTTATGGCCTTTAGTACCACCACTTAGCCATCAAAAAGTGTTGAGAAATTTTACACATAAGTAAAAAGAAGAAAAATCTTAAAGAGATAAGTATAAGAGAAATAACCTTTGCTTGTATTCATGAGTATACAAAGAATCATTGCTTTCTTCCTTTATCCTGCTGGGCACTAACTCTTTATCTTTCTCTTTCTCCAAATTATTTTGGAACGCTGGTCTAATTTAGAATATTATAATAGCATTTTCCCTCCTGCCAAGGTACATAGAAGAGCAATGTTTTCTGTTTCTTGGGGAATAGTTTGTTTAGGAAAGTACACAGTCTAATGAAAGGGCCTACAGCTGTGGGCTATTTTGAAGCCTACTTGAAAACATTTTGATGTGTTTATTTCTTTACTACTCTATTTTAGAAAAGATTTGAGATGGCTTACAAAGATGCAAACAGTGTAGCTGTGTAAAATGTATTTGATAGATGAGAAAAAGGTGGTAAAGGAGCATAAGGATAAGAAAGTAAGTAGAAACCTGGGAGTAAGGCTAGTTCTTCAAATACACGTGAAATGTGGAATTACCATCATCAGCAGTCCAAAATGATTGAATTTGGGGGACTTTGTCAGGTTCAGCCACAATATTTGGTTTGCTGTTCCTGCTGAAGGTGAACCTGAGATTTGGCCTTGAGCAGCATGATGGGGACTGTGGCCTCATCATCTATGTGATTAAAACACAAACCACCTGCACAGAAGAAATCAAAAATTCCTAATATTGAGACCAAAGAGAAAATTCACCTAGAGAAGAGATTTTTAACAGTATACATTCATTGTCCCAGAATGTCATAATTAGAAGCACCTCGAAGAGTTGGCCTGTACGGCCTTCTCAGGACCGTGCAAGGCCCTGTGGTAGTGCATTAGAGAGACCTCTGGAGGGTGCAGAGTTTGCATATGATTTTGACCTTGAATCAGTGGCTTGACCTCTCCAATTCACATTACCTTGTATGCAAAACAGGAATAAGGATTGTTTTTTGCCAAGCTAAAGTTGTTTTTAGGATTGGTTAAGGAAGGAGATGGAAATCAAAATCACAGATAATACTCATACCCACTAGGATGGCCATAATAAAAGAGGGAGACAATAGCACGTACCTATGTCTGAAAGCATTGTTGAGGATATGGAGAAATTGGAACACTCATGCCCTGCTGGTGGGGAGGTAAAATGATGCAGCCACTTTGGAAAACAATCTGGTATTTCCTCAAAAGGTTAATGTATGACCCAAAAGTTCTACTTCTTGATACATACTGAAGATAAATGAGAAGGTATATTCACACAAAAACATGTACATGAATGTTTATAGCAGTATTATTCATAATAGCCCAAAGTGGAAACAACTCGACTGCCATCAAGTAATGAATGCAAAGAAGGACCATATGTTGTTTGATTCCGTTTATGTGAAGTATCCAAAATAGGCAAATTCGTAAAGACAGAAAGTAGATTAGTGGTTGCCTAGGACTGGTGGCTATGGGCAAGGGAGGAATAACTGCTGATGGCAGGGGGTTTGTTTTTGGGGGTGGTAAAAATTTTCCAAAGTTAATCGTGGTGGTTGCTTGGTTCTGTGAATTTATGTGAAACTAGCATACTTTAAACAGTTGAATTGTATGGCAGGTGGCTTCTCTCTCTCTCTCTCTATACACACACACACACACACACACACACACACACACACACACACACACACATACATACATACATATAGACACATGCAGGGCAAACAAAGTTCTTCTAACTGCTGTAAGCAATATACTAAGTTAAACCTTTAATAAATATAGGCTTTTCCTTTTTAAAACAAGTGAAGAAACTGAGGCTCAGAGAAGTATGATAACTTATCCTCATGTCGAGGTTACCTTTGGCTAAACTAGAACCCAGTTCTCCTGCAGTATCAATTAGCATGCTCTCCTCCTACAGGACAGCTGCACAGGCTGGTGTGGAGCTTACTTTCCCTTCTTATGAGGCCCTCAAAATTTTGAATTCGGTCAACCTTCCCTTGGTCTTGAGCCTTTCTGCTGTAACGGTTTTCAAGTTGCCCAATCATGGATACAATAAAAAACCTTGAAACAGTCAGCAAAAATTTTAATTAGTCATAATAAACTGTTTGAAAAAATGATTCATGGCCTTGTCTGTTATTGATGTTTCAGAGACTGATTAACCCATCTAAGACTTATCTAGGCATTTTGCATTTTTCCTTTTTTCCCCATGTGACCTGTCTTTGGCCCTTTGACTTCCAAACTTCTCCTCTTGAAAATATGCCAAATGGGTCTCCATTTCAAAACCAGTTAAAACCCTCATCTCAGAAGTTTTCTCAGTGGCAAATCTGGCATAATTTTTGAAATTATATCATTGCTGCAAAGTGAAATTGGATTTTTTGATTTTTTTGTATTTTTTTGTTGTGGTGTTAAAAACATGTTTTCTCTGGCTTCTTCCTTTGGGCATTGCCAAGTCATTGTGATGTGCAGAAATTATGAAAGTCAGTATTAACCTAGTATTCTCAATTCAGTGAAACTGACATGGTCTTATATAATTTGAATTATATTAGTCTGCTGTAGACTTGTGTTAAGAAATGCATGAATTATCAACAACCTGAAAAACATGTGTTTAACTTAGAGAGTATAAAGCTTAGCACCTTACCAGTACCTAGCCGAGGTTTGACAAATTCTGTGGTAAAATTGAAGCTTTCTGAAAATTTCAGGAATATTTAGGCTTCTAGAATACCTCTGTCTCTGTAGAAGTAGTTAGAGAGTAAAGCCACAGGACCACTCTTTGGATCATAAAAGTAGCCACCTGGTAATAAACATTAATAAAAAGCTAATAAAGAACTTAACTCTTCAAGTTAGTGACCCAACTAGTGCTTGGATTGATCATTTCACTCTGTAGATGTTAAGATAGGTCACTGTTGATGATCTATTGCTATGTAACTTTTCATCCCATAATTTAGTGGCTTACCTTAGCAACAACCATTTTATTACTGTCTCTTGTGGTTCTGGGCATGATGGGGCTCAGCTAGGCAGTTCTTGCTCGGCCTCTCTCTTGTAGTTGCATCCATGAGTAGACTAGTGGTTTTTTGAGGCTTGTCCACTCATGTGGCTTGAGGCAATGGAAGATGACTGTCTGCTTGGCTGTTTTCTGGGACCTCAGCTAAGATGTCAGCTGAACATCTACACCTGACCGCTCCCTGTGATCTCTCTTCCTTACAGAATAGTGACTGGGTTCCAAGAGTGAGCTTCCCAGGGGACCAGGAAGATGCTCTGTGGCCTGGTGTGACCAAGCACTGGAAACCACAAAGCATCACTTCTGCTGCAGTTATAGGCTTACCCAGATTCAAGTGGAAGGACTGTCGATGCTATCTATTAATGGGATGAGTGTCAGTGACATTTTGTGAGAAGGGAATGTGGGATGGGAAATGTTTTTGTGATCAGTCTGTGCAGTTACTCTTTGAGAAAAAGGCAATCTGTGCAGTCACTCTTTGAGAAAAAGGCAATAATAGGAGGAGGAGTAAAGAAAAACAAGCAGGCAAAGAGCTGCCGGGTTTGGTAGTATGGTGGCAACAGTGAGCTGCAAATGGCCAAAATGAGAGGGAATATAAAAGTAGGAGACAAAACTGCTCAGATGGAGGTGCCAGGGAGCCAGGCAAACAGTGAGTAGGGTGTCCCTGATGCTTATTGGGCCCATGCTCACTGGGCTGTAACTAACATTGGGCCCTGGAAGTTGTATCCCTGGCAAGATTACATGGTGCATTAGCATATCACACTCAGCATCTAGGAGGCAGCAGGGCTGTTGTCCAGCTGCTGTAATAATCTGGCCAGGATAGCGTAAGGGAAAGTGTAATAGATGTAGTATCAAACCACCCCATGATACAGATTTCTAGTCTTCCTTTAAGAGGAGTTAAAGGATGCTCGTAGGAAATGGTTGTACTGACCTTGAGCGAGATAATGGACACTCGCAGTTGCCGTTTCTCACCCCTTCCTTCTCTTTCAACAGTTATTTATTTTGATCATTAAAAGCATATGCGCACTTGATTCAAAAACACTCAGATATTTATTGGGTGCCTACTATATGCTAGTCAAATCGGGCTGTTTGACTAAAGTCGAATAAAGAAGAGTAAATCTAGTGATTACCTAGTATTGTTTTCCATAGTTGTTTCATTCACCCTGTCTGAATTCTGAGAAAGGGTTAGTGTTAACTTGCTGTGAGGCTTCTAGAAGATCATTTAGCTTGTATGAGACTCCATTTTATGGACTATCTGTAATACTCATTTGCATGGCTCTCGTAGGTATTAGATACATATATGAAAAGTTAAAGGCACACAGGATCGGGAAAAGAAAAAAAAAACGTCGCTTGGGGCAATATTGGGTGGATAGGGAAGGTGTGACACAGGGTCATGCTGTTTTTGTTCAAAAACTGCTGAACACTTGGCGAGTTATGGGCAGGTGTGTTGTCATGGTGCATTTCTTCTGCAGTGCAGCCTCTCACAACAATGCTAGCCAGTACACTGATGCTGATGGGTTCCTAGAACACTTACTTGGCTGGGAAAGCCTGTACTACAAGGGGCCTGTTCTCCAAAATTAATTCACCTTTTCGGGAGAGCTCCCTCTTGTGTATACACACAATGGAATACTGATCAGCTGTAAAAAGGAGGGAAATCCTGTCATTTGTGACAACATAAATAAACCTGGAGGACGTTATGCTGGGTAAAAGAAGACAGGTACAGAAAATACAGCATGAACTCACTTTTATGTGGAACCAAAAGCATCTAACTCAGACGAGTGGGAGAGAATATAGTTGCAAGGTGCTGGGGCGGTGGAAAGGGGGGTGAAGTAGGTCTGAGGGTGCAAAGTTTCCGTTGGATAACAGGAATGGGTTCAGGAGCTACATGATGCTGCCCAGTGATGGCAGTTAGCAATAATGTTTTGCAAACTTGAAGGTTACTGTGAGAGTGGATTTTAGATATTCTCAACACAAAAATAATGTAAGTATGTGAGGGGATGGATTGTTAAGCCTTAAATTTAATCAATTCCACAAGGTAAAGGTGTGTGAAAGTATCATGCTACATCTGGGACATATTTACAATACAATTTTTTTGAATGTCAAATGAGGTCAGCATTCATCTTAGCATGCTGAAGCTACTTCCTGTGATTACCATGTGAAGCAGTTTGGTACTACACAGGCCTGAGCCCATGAGAAGGATCTTTGCTGGAGTTCCGAGCACCTCTTTACCGGCTCTCCAGCCCATTCCACTTTCCCAAATGGGATTTTGGGAGGAACTTCAGGTCCAGTGTACAACCAAGTGTAGGTGGGGGCAATAGTCTTAGGCTCCTCCCAGTAATAAGTGATCACCCCCTTCTCAACTCTTGCTCTGTTCTAAGGAAGGGCCGCAAGTGGATGACTTTGAAGGTGGCCATCCCTACCAGAAAGCTTCTGGCTGAAGGAAGGTGGTAAGAAGGTCATGGTGAGGTGGTCACAGATCAGTAAACCTTGATTTTCAAGATTCCATATCTTCCTTATAATTTTATGATCTGAGAACTAAACTGAAGCATACATATATATGTGTGTGTATATATATGTATATATAAATACATATGTTTATATATATGCATGTATATCTGTATATATCTATGTGATGGACTGATTAAAAAGAGATTGATTAAAATAGAATTGTCTGACAGGATTTTGGAGGCTGACAGGTCCCAAGATCCAAGCTGGATAACTTGGAAAGCTGACGGGGAAGTTCCACTGTGAGTGCCGGAGAAATGCGATGTTCCAGTTCCCAGACAGTAAGGCAGGAATTTTCTCTTACTTGCAGGAGAGTCAACCTTTTTGTTCTAGTCAGGCCTTCACCTGATTGAATGAGACCCAGAGCATAGTGAAATCTGCCTTATATAGCCTACTCGTTCAAATGTTAATCTCATCCAAAATCACCTTCATAGACATACCCAGTGTAATGTTTGTCCAAGTTGCTGGGCACTCTGTGGCTCCGCCTACTGGATACATAAAATTAACCATCATCGTGGAATGATCTAGGGGATGAAATATAAGATAAAATATAAAGAGTGATCTGAGATAGAAGATGGCGAAACTGACAGTGCAGGATCCTTGGCGAAAATGGAAAATACAGAGACAAACTCAGAATCCATAAGTCTAGGTCTAGTTGAAAAAGAGCTTGGGTACCTACACTCGGATGCTTACTGACTGACTCACAATTCACAGTTGCAAAGATATAGCATCAACCTAAATTCCTATCAACTGATAGTGGATATTGAAAATGTGGTATATATGTACCATGGAATAGTATTCAGTCATGAAAAAAATGACATAATGTCTTTTACAGCAACTTGGATGGAATTGGAGAGCATCATCCTAAGTGAACCTAATGCTGAACAGAAAACCAAACACCACATGTTCTCACTTCTAAGTGGGTGCTAAACTAAGGATCTGCAAAGACATAGTGAATGGTATCATGGGCACTGGAAACTCACAAGGGAGAGGGGGAAAGAGGTGGATAGATGAAGAGTCATCTATCAGGTACAGTGTGCACAGGTGGGGGTGGTGGGTGCACTTAAAGCCTAGACTTTTTGTCACTATACAATGCATTCATGTAACCCAAAATTATCTGCACTGTCTAAGGCTATTGAAGGGAAAAAGAAGCACACAGGAAATACTTAAATGCTAAATATTATTTTTATCTTCAGTTCCTTTACAGATTGTGATTCAGTCAAATGTTCTAAAGCAGAGTCACATGACATGCTTAGATCAGTTCAAGCATTTAATGATTGTATACAGTCTTTCCACTAGTCTTGATTGAGCACTTGGAATATGCCAGTTAGTAAACTGGGTACTGCGGATTCAGGGGTGAGCAAGTCACATAAAGTGCTGCCGAGTAGAACCTGCATGAAAAAGATGTGAAAATGCCTAAGACTTAGTCAGTGGATACATGAGTAATTACAGTCAACTGTGCATTTTCAGAAGGGGCACTTTAACATTTCAGTCCTATGTGGCATTTAAAGGGTTTGAGTGACTAAAAAAACCACAACGTTTTCAAAGAAGTAGTCTCTGAGTGTGGGGTATTGCCTGAATAGTTTCAGAGTGTTGGTGAACATTATCTGCCTGGTGGTAATTGACAACTTTAACCCTGGCTAGTGTTAGGAAATCAAGTTTTGTAGACAAGGACTCATATTAGTATATGTTAAGAAAGGGTTATAGGACAATAAATTAATAACTTGTTCTTTTCTTTATCCTATAGTATTTTGGGTACAGTTATACCTATAGCAAGGTTTTTTTGGTTTTTTTGTTTGTTTGTTCTTATGCTCATTGATTAAACCTGTCTATTTATAAGAGTATAATTCAGAATATAAATATGGAAAAAGTCTCATAAGGAAGTTTATCTTTAACTCAGACATTATAACATTAATACTTTAAATCTCATTATAACATTATAATCTAAATGCCACATCTTTCTTCCTGTATGGAGAGCTTAGAGAAAAATTGTGGCCTGATGTCATCTTCATCCATTCATTTATTATCATTATTCATAGTGATCTCAAATATCCAAAAATAGTTATATTAGGCAGCATAATTTTAAGAAAATAGTTAAGTCTGCAGTAGGTTTTAAAACTCCACAAATTTAGATGTAGTACACAGTGAAAGTTCTTAAATCTGAGGACATACCCAATTTTGTTTTTTCCAGAATAGAATTCAGTGCAATTATTTGAGCACATATCAAGTTTTCTACATATTGTCTCATTTATCTGCTTGGTAACCTGCTGTGATGGGTATTATCACTCTGTTTTTACAGGTGAAGAAACTAAGACTTAGTGCTTAAGTAATGATGACTAGCAAGTGGCCAAGATGGAAATTAGTGACAAAATCTGATGCACAAGTCTTTTTGTTGATAGCCACCATATGGCTAGAAGATTTTAATTTGGAATCTTCTAGTTGAAGGATTCTAATTTTGTCTTGTTCTTTTATTTTCTATAATAATTCTGAATCAATTTTATATTAAAAGTCTCAACCAATATAACTTAAAATACATAATGCAGTTATATTAAAAGACATATTTGTGTGTGTGTGTAATTACAGTGTAAAGCTACATGAACCTGAACACTATAACCCTATATTTAGAAATTGAATAGATATTGTAATTAATGCTTTTAAAAATGCAACAGACATGTAGGTATTAAGGTTTCTGCTTCAGTTATTTTTCTTGGGAAAATAACATCTATTGATTTAAGATCTCTAGTCCCAGATTCTGAATTGATTTTCTTTTTTCATTGTCAACATAATTAGGGAGTTGTCTTTAACAAAGAAAAGAAAAGCATACATATTCTTCATCTTGGTAGGCATTTATGTATATAGAAAGGTCATAGGTGGTTTTTTAGGAAGTTTGGTAATTTGAATAATCTAATCATTTTTGTCTTCTTTTCTTTCTCAATGCTATCATTTGATTTGAGGAGCTGCTTTCAGTATTGTGGGAAATAGATTAATTGTAAATAATTGAATCAACTAAGTGAAGATTGTTTCTTTAGTTTTCCCTACCTCCCTTCCCCCAAGACCCCTTCCTTTATGGCATTGAACTTGCCCTGGAGGGCCCTTGGAGGTCTTGCCCCGGTGAAGAGACGCAGTAAAGCTGGGTTGGGTTAGAATGTGAACAGCCTTGGATCTTAAGCCATGGGCTTGGGACATGATCCTGTGAACTGTGAGGAGTCCTTGGTTGGTGCCTGTATAAGCAAAGAGGCAATAGTAGAAGTTGGATTAGAAGGAGTGGGCAGTACAGGACAGTCTGAAGGAGGAAGTATGGGCTGGTAGAAGTTGTTAAGCACATCTAGGCAGGAGGTAATGGGGATTTGAACTTGTTGAATGACACTGCAGTTCTAGACTTGTCAGACCCTGTAAATACTGGATATTGGAAGCAGAAGCATGGGAGGGAAAAGACAGCAGAAAGGGTTTGAGGCAGTTTGGATAGGAAGATGGTATTATCTTTTGTTGAACTGGTGGAAACTGAAAGGGAATGTTTAGGAGGAAAAATGAGTTTGTTAGAATGCATTTGAGTTTGAGGTTCCATTGGGATTTCCATTTGAAGGTGTCCAGTAGACAGACAAATGCTATGGAGAGACTGTGACGGAAGATAGCTATACATAGGAATTTTTTCTTTGGAGATTATTATGGAAACCACATGAAGAGATTGCCATGGAGCTATTACAAAGAGGACAGTGGAGTCCTGGGGAAACCATTACTGGGCAAGTGGAGGATGAAGAGAGCTGTGGGGGGAGGAAAAGAAAGTGCTATCACAGGAACCAAGAAGGTGGGGTGGTCAGCAGTACTGAATTCTGCAGAGAAGTGAAGCAAAATGAGGACTTACAAAAGGATATTGAATTTAGCTCAGTTTGCATAGGAACGGAAGAAGCCGGACAGTCAGAGTTAATGAGTGAAGAGAGAATGAGGAAGTACAAGTGCATAATTTTTCAAAGTTTGATGGTGAAGGGCAAGAAAAGACATTCATAGTTTGGGATGTGAGGAGGTTTTTCAGGTTAGTGGAGACCTGTATATACTCAGTGTAGAGGAGGAGAAAAATATCGAAGATGAGTGAGGTGGGGTAAGAGTCATGGTGGATTCTAGAGGGCAGTGGTTCACAAAGATATTTATTCATTTGGTGCACATTTATTTTTCATATATCAAGTGCCAGGCCTGTGCAGGGGCTACAGAGATAAGACTCATTCTTATCCCAAGAAAGGAATGAAAGCTGACAGTGTGGATTTGAGCCTGGATAACTGAGAATGGTGACCTCACAGATTAGGGGAGGACTTGGTCAGGAAACAACCATGGAGCATCAGGATGAATGCTGGGATGGAATGGCACACAGCATGCTGGGAAATGTAGGAGGTCCCCATCGGCGACATGGTACTGTAGTTGTCCTGTGTAAGATATGTGGCAGTCTCCCTTTTCCACAAGGCAAGGAAACTCATCTTAGGTGGAGGGACAAGCATGGGAAAATAATTGGACGTGTATTGGGAGAGTAACTATTTGTGTGATTGAAGTAGAGGAAAGATATGCAGAGGTGGGCAGGAGCCAAACCAAACATATCATATGTGTCTTGATGAGGGGCTTAAGGTTTTTGTTTTTTGTTGTTGTTCTGAAAACTCTGAGAAACTGTGATTGGAATTCAAACAGAAACTTGTGCCTGTTGTCCCAGCAACTTGGGAGGCAGAGGTCGGGGTAGGGGAATCACTTGAGTCCAGGAGTTTGAAGCCAGCCTGGGCAACATAGTGAGATCCCGTCTCTTAAAAAAAAAAAAAAGAAGAAGACTGCAAGCAGGAGCCAGTTTGGTAGACTGATAGTTGGTAGATTGGGTAATAAATGAAATGCAAGTGAGGATAGGTGGGGACGTAGGCAGTGAAGGCAGAGAAAATGCATAGAAATGATATTTAGGAGGCCAGAGTTGACATAACATAGATTTTGAAAGTTTTCATGGGGGTGGAAGGTTGAGAGGATGGTGAAGGATAGGGAGTAGTTTATGGAAAAACTGCAACTGACTTCCTGCTTTCTGACGTAGAGACTGTTTGGATGGTGGGAGGAAGCACTTCCTGGGGAAGATGTGGGACTTTCTCAATGTGTTGAGCTTGAGATGCTTGTGGAGAGTCCCAAGGGAGATGGGTAGTAGACAGTTATCCATCTCTACAAGTCACTAGAACATGTGGTCTTGAGAGAGAAATATGAATGTCCACAGCACAGGAGCGATGGCTCAGAACACTGTGTGCAAGAGATACCTGGGAGATGTGTGGCCCACATCCTGCCTCTCTACTCAAGCACCGGTTATCCACTTTTTGAATTTGCTGAGTACCTTCTTGCCTTTCCTCTCTTACCTATTCACTGTGTGGCCATTGGTCACTTGTTGGGATTAGGAAGAAAAATAGAAAAGCATGGTACCCAGATAGACTAAGTTTGACTACTGATTAGCTGATGTGTTGAGAGAATTAGATCCTTAGAAGAAGGGGTTTAGATCCTACAGTGAGAGTTGTCAGCAGTGGGGTGGTCAGCAGTACTGAATTCTGCAGAGAGGTGAAACTCAGCTCTGTGTCAACACTTGTTCTCCCCCCTCCCTCACCATGGATTCAGGAGCTCTGAATTTTTATTTTTCATTTTGTTTGTTATTAACCCCATGAGAATATGTGAGGATATGTTATTTCTTATTTCTTTGTTTGTTTTTAAAATCAGTGGCTGCTCAGATATTGTACTTGTTAGGAAAATATATGAATTGGAACACATAGTTTTTCAGAATCTTTTACAGGTACATTGTTATTTGTGTTATTTATTTTGTTGCTCTGGCAGTCTCTTGTTAGATGAAATGAATTAACAAAAATAGAATTTATGGCTCTTTTCAGTGAACTGAACTGAAGCACAATTGAGACATTGCCTCAGCGATAAAACCCTGTCTGGAACATTTTTACATTGGAGCCTCTCATCCTAACTTTCATTTATTACTGAGAATTTTCCTGGTGATGTAAAGGACAGGTGTCTTATCCCTGTGGAAGTGGTGTTTTCTGTTAGCAATAGGAAAACAGTGAAGTTCTTACTTTCTTCCTTTAGTTGAAAAATGATCTAGGCTGGGTGTGGTGGCTCACGCCTGTAATCCCAACACTTTGGGAGGCTGAGGCAAGAGGATTGTTTGAGTCCAGGAGTTTAAGACTAATCTAGGCAACATAGTAAGACCTTACCTCTACCAAAAAAAAAAAAAAAAGCTAGGTGCAGTGGTACACACCTGCCTATAGTCCCAACTACTCAGGAGACTGAGGTGAGAGGATAACCTAAGCCCAGGAGGTTGAGTCTGCGGTTAACTATGATAATGCCACTTCACTCCAACCTGGGTGACAGAATGAGACCCCCAACTTGAAAAAAAGAACAAAAATTTAGCATCTAAATGAGAACTTTCTTGAGTGAATATACTGGCTAGCTTCTTAAGAGAGACTGTTACAGGGTATTTAAGAGTGTGGACCACAACCACATGTGGGCTTTGGGGTGTGTGTGTGTGTGTGTGTGTGTGTGTGTCGGAGTCTCACTCTGTCACTCAGACTGAAGTGGAGCGGACAGTCATGGCTTACCACAGCCTCCATCTCCTGGGTTCAAGTGATCCTTCCGCATCAGCTTCCCAAGTAGCTGGAACTATAGCTGCACACTCCCACACCCAGCTAATTAAAAAAAAATTTTTTTTTGTAGAGATGAGGTGTCACTATGTTGCCTATGTTGGCTGGTCTCAAACTCCTGGGCTCAAGTGATCGTCTCAACTTATCCTTCCAGAGTGGTGTCATTACAGGTGTGAGCCATCGCACCCGGCCTCACGTATAAACTTTGAATCCTGTTTTAAATAAATAAACTGAACAAGACATTTTTGAGATAGTGGGACAAAATTGAACATAGACTTATACTAAATTCTGCTAAGAAATTATTCGATGATTTTGTTGTCGGTGAAGATGATATTGTGATCATGTTTTAAAACATCCTTATCTAATAGAAATGCATGCTGAATTATTTATGGATAAAGTGATATAATGTCTGGGATTTGCTTTAAAAAGTACTGAAGCAAAAAGAGTTGGGTTGTATGGATGGAATCTGATTGGCAGAATGTTGATAATTGTTGAAGGTGAGCAAATAAGGTTTACTGTATTCACCCTGTGTACATTTGTGAACATTTTCATAAAAAAAAAAAAAAAAAAAAAAAAGATTAAGGCAGATGTAGTAAAATGTAGTCGCTGAGAAGAGGAGGGAGTTGAAGGTCTGTTTCTCACTTGTTTTTGGTACTTCTGTGGTACACTTGTCAGTCTTTCTGCACAAAGGGTAATAATCCTTCTGTCTTTCTGACTCAAGAACTGGGGAATGTGACACTGCGACTAAGCTGTGTTTGTGTGATAGTAATGCATTCCCACCTGGAACTTGGACAGCTTTCTTGGATGTTCCCACCTCATCTTACCCAGAGCCCTTAGCCTCCAGTGGAAATGCAAGTGCAGGAGGGGTTCCTTGTCTTATGTTTTCTTGACTTTTGTATGAGAGAGACTTAGGAAGATAACTTGGGTGGAGTGAACTGTTAAGAGAGATGGACTTGGAGTAAGACTTAAATAAGAAGCATGTTTCTGCATTCAGACCTTGTGATGCAATCAGTGACTCTTCTTTCTTGACAGTTCATGCTTACGCTGGAATCAGACCCTTCAGTTTTTCAAACCAGTGTATAAGTCAGTGCTCTGTGTGTGTGTATGTGTGTGTGTGTGTGTGTGTGTGTGTGTGTGTGTACATGTACATGTGCATGTTTTTGTTTCTAAATAACCTCACATCTGAAGTCTCTGCTCTTTGCAGGTAGCAGGATAGTGAAATGAGTTGATTACAAAGGAAAAATTATTTTCATGAGCTAACATGGACTTGTGTTTGCTTCTTTGAATTATTCCCAGCACAATAGGATGTTAATATGTCATCTCAGAGGCAGATGGAGCCATCCATTTTGATCATCAGCTCTGTTGTTACTTGGCTTTTAGAACTATGTTTTTCCTCTCAGGATCTTCAAATGCTTAGAGAAGGGCCCAGAGTTTTCTTGACACCAGCTGCTGCTTTGCTTAAGCAGACAGAATAAATTAAGTCCGTCAGCCTTCCTGTACTCACCTCTGTTAACCACGTCACCATAGTGAAAGGGCCCATGATGGCAAAAGATGGTAGGTTTCTGAGGACATGATAAAATGTTTTTGAGTCTCAGGGACAGAGTCTTGGCCTAGAACCTTCCTGTGTCTTATGTTTTAGCCCAGAATTATTTATTCATTGATTTCGTCAGCTAATATTTCCACAGTACCTATTTTGCACAATAGTGTCTGGATTGGGAGCTGGTTCACAGGAGTGAACAGTCTCACAGAACGAGGTTTTCTGTTTACTGCAGTTGGTTTCAGTCATGTTGGATCTGGAGATTATGAACATGAATAGCTAAAAGGGTATCAGGAACTAATGGGGTGTTCCTAAGTTGTCTTTTTCTTCATATCCCTTCAGCAGGTCTGTGATACTATGTCCCTAGTCCCTGACATCCATCTCTGAGGGGAAGGGTATGGGGGAAGATGGGGAGACATTCTGATGTAGTGCAGGTTTACTCTGGCAAGGCCTTCTTCAGGCAGAAAATTGTTATTCATTCATTCAACAAATATATATTTGATTCCTTCTAATGTAAGATACCTTAAATATAAGGACTAATAATAGATTTGACTGCATCTGAAACTCAGGGCATGTGCTTTCCCAGCTTCAAGTTTTCTTATATGCTAGAACATTTTCTTAATATCTTTGGAATTTTGTAGCAAATGCCAGCTTAACAAAAACAACAGTGTCCATAATTCTGTAGAAAGACTGTGGAAGAACACAAACTTAGCTACCCAGTTCAGAGGAATAGAAAAGCAGAATGTTGATAAATATGAACTCATATCAGTACATTTACTATGTATTCAAAAATTTGATGACAGTGTATTGTAATGGTGAGTCTTCATTCCAGAATTTATTTCATACAAATAAAATACTTAAAATGTTGGAAATCCTAAATTGTACCATATGTTGCAATAAATGTAGGTGGAAATTAGTTGATGTTCTTGATTTGATCCTATTGTCGATGTCAGGGTTTTAGGAGTTTTTCATTTTTAGTTCTTGAAAAGTTACTAGGCAACTCATCTTTCCATTAAAAGTTACATTTTTGTACACTGTTTAGAAATAGGAAGTGGTTACTTCTATTTTCTGTTTAATATACTACCACGTTGTTAGAGGTTTTTAAAAGAAGTTATGTAAATTTTTAAATACTTGTGTCTTTGACTGACAATGTCATTCATAATAAAGATAAAAATACAAACAGTGTAAAAGATACACTGAGCAAGGAAGGCAGGGAGAGTGTTTCTCCACTCCTGATGCTCCTTTAGGAAAACCTTCTTGGCTTCTCTGTCCCTGATGACTTACTTGATTGGTGGATTTGGAAGGAGAAGTCAGGCACAAAAGTGTGATCCAGCCCTGCTTCTTCCCTTTCTCTTAACTGGCCGGCTCACCAAGAGAGGTGCTTTGTGTCACCTTGACCCTGCCTTGGAGAGGGAGGAATGTGCTGGTTATCATAGCTGTGGACCAGTAGGTAAGTCTTTCCTAAATCCAGGTATCAGTACCTCAACGAAGGCTGCTTTCTCAGCATTTAAGCCACAGTCTCAAATGCCATCTTTATCAGAGTAACATTTTGACCCTTCTATGCTTATTGGTCTTATTTCTAAATTAGTTTAGAGCTGGGGAGGGGAGAAGGTATTATTTATTGGGCCTCTTTGAAGAGTACAACACAGTGAAATAGTAGTCCCCCTGTCAACCCAGTAGCCATCACCACATCCTCCAAAGGGTTCCAGAAATGCTCTGTGCATACACAAATGATCTAGAAATATGTGTATGTACCACCCATAATTTTCATTTATATAGTGATGGACCTTTTCTCTATTAGCATTTCCACTTGTGTATTTTAATAGTCTCTCTGATACATGTTATTGGCTGCATTCTATTCTATAATATAGAGTTGAAATAATTTTTTTAGAAAAAAGTTATCTGAGTCCCACACCCTGATAAACAGTGAGACACTGTAAAGCTCCACTGCTGAAGGACAGGATAGCAGCTGTTTTCTGTGCTTCCTCTTTCACATGGAAGAGGTATACCCTGAGTCTCTCTCCATGCAGGTGATAGGACTTGACTTGGTCCTTGGTAATGGAGAGCACGCTGGAAATTTCCTATGTACCGACCTACTTTTTCAAAGCACCTATTGCTGCCATTTATCTAGGAATTATAAACTGAATAAAAGATAAAATGTATCTTTTGGGCAGTTCCTAATAATTTTTATGAAGGTACTCCTTGATACTGACTTCTTAAAGGTATTCTAAAATGTAAGTATAAATTTGTATATTTAAACAATCAGCTATCTTAACGAAATTAGAATATCATGAATATTTTCTGTATTGCATTTTATGTATTTGTTGCTAAGTCTGAATGCAGTTTACATTCTACAAAAATCAATGCATTTGCATGTCTTTCCAGGTTGTTTTCCTGGGTCACCAACTAATTAATGACCTAAACAGATCCAGTTCTTAAATCTATAAACAGATTTAGTTCTTGACAGAATGTTTTCCAAGGCGATGGTGTTGATTATTACTCAGACTTAACATAAATGCTGTTAATCCAGTAACTAACCCCTGATCTTTATGTTAGGTGTCTTTGCAAGGCAAGAGTTCAGTCTCTGTTAAGTTATGGCAATTCGTATCATTGTTGTTTTCATTTTATGTGTCTTTCTGTTCAGTTTCTTGTAATATTTCACTTGGAAACAGTAACATATTCTATTAACAAAAACCAGTGGATGCTATTATTGGTATTGCTCTTCCGCTAGCTAATTTGCCTTTTGTTTTTAAATATCAATAGTGAGGCTGCTGGATTTCAGTGTGTGTATCAGTCAGGCTTCAACAGGAGTAACAGAACCAGGAGTAGACATATAAGGAGATATATTGCAAGGAACTGGCTCACTTGATCGTGGTGGCAGGCTTGGCAAGCCTGAAATCCTTAGGGCAGGCTATCAGAAAGGGCAGGCTGGAATGCCAGGGCATGGCTGAAGTGGCTGTCCTCAGGTGGAATTTCTTCCTCAGAGACACCTCAGCTTGGCTCTTAAAGCTACTCCACTGATCAAATCAGGCCCCCCAGATTATCAAGGATAATTTCACTTGCATTAATCTGTTGTGAATTTTTATTCCACCTACAAAATGTCTTCGTAGCAATGCCCAGCTTAGTGTTTGAGGGAGTAACTGTAGACAGTAGCATAGCCAAATTGACATCTCAAAGTGACCATAGCTGTGTGTTTCTCTGTGACTTGTCAGAATTTCTCTGGTTCTAGCATCCAGTTGTGCTGCCTGCCCAGAGCTGTAATCAATTGACTGTGTGCCTTCCTTTCCTTTCTCTACCCCAACCCTCCTCCTTTTGCTGTTAATTCCTATAACTTTTTGCTGCTTCCAGAGTAGCTTCTATATTGCTCTGGTGCTGAACATTTATTTTCTTTTTTTTTTTTTCCTTTGGTTTTACATTAAGTATGTTTTCTCATCTGTGCTATTTTTCTTAAGAGGACAGAACAATCCTATTGTTTTCTTCATTAACTAAAGTTACAGATCAGCTTGGCATCCTTTCCAGTGGGAGCTTTAATTCTCAAACACAATAGTTGTAAAATGGATGCTGCTTTTGTGGCTCTTAGCTGTTGTCATTGTTCTCTGTCGCCCTAACTTGGGGAAATGCCATATTGGACATTTGATAGGACTAAAACAGAATACAAAATCTAATTGCTTTTCTGTGTTTTGTGCTCCTTCCTCAGAATAGTTGTCTTCCAACTTCCAGAACATCCTCCTTCAAGAAATTACCCTTTCATGTTGGATTTCCAGTGTTACAGAATTTCATTATCATTATCTGAAGAACAACATTTATCAAATTCGACTCATTTCACTTAGAAAATGTTAAAGCATTGTAGGGAAGTGGCTACAAGTGTCTTTCACTGAGTTAGCCCAGAGTTTGGAATTATTGTTACAAAAGTCTTTGCTTCTCTAGAATTTTTTTCTAATTTTCTACAGAACATTTTCATTTTTATCCTATCCTTTTACATTCTAGAAAAAGGAAATGACAAATTTTAGCAAAACTGGAAAAGCTTTGAATTCCAAGAGGTCAAAAAATTATGAATGGGAATCGCTGGCTAAAAGCTCTAAGATTTCACTCTAGCCACTTATCTATGATGAATAGAAATGGACTTTTTTCTTCTTGGTACTTTTAATGTGAGATAACATGATCAGATGGAAATACTCTATAAGTATACTTTAAAATGTGACTCTTCAGAGGCCTGGAAAATATCCACAATTGGAAAACATCGACCAAGAAGCAAAGTATGGTGGAATCTGTTATCTGGTATAGCAAGGGGTATCAAATATGACCTACTAATTTTCCAAGAATTACTACATATGCAAAAAATGAAAATTAAATTCAATAAATCCCCTTATCATAATCATTATCCTGATTATGTATTTCTGTATAGCAAAGCACCCTAAACTTGGTGGCTTAAGATAGCTGTAGTCCTTTTAGTAAGTCTTCCAGTTTCTGCAGCTCAGGAGTTCAGGAAAGCCTTGGCTGGTCTGTTTTTGTCTTATACAACTGCAGTCATATGGTCAGGTCATCTCTTCAGAGGGGCTAGTCTGGGCTGCTCTACAGCTTGCTGGTCTCTGGGCAGTTGTGATGCTTATGTGATGCCAGAAGACTTCAACTTCAAGCGTTTCAGTGGCAAGGTAGAAATTGCATCACCTTTTCTGACTTCCCCTTGGAAAGCATGTTGCCTTAATTCTGCCTTGCTTCTGTTGGTTCCAGATGAGGCATACGCCCACTCAGATTTAAGGAGAGGGCACTTGACTCCATCTCTTGATAGTGGAATGACAAGATTCGAGAACGTGTGGGATAGGAGATATTATTACAGGCATCTTTGGAAAAAACATTTTGCCCTCTTTCTACCCTCTGGCCATGAGCAACTTCTCTCCCACCTTTGAAGTATACCCTCGAACTTTCAAGACTCTTCAAAAGTTTCCTCCCATTACAGCATCAGGCTCAGGCTCAAAGTCAAGGACCTTGTCATCTAAATCAGGTCTGAATACAATGAGGCGTCTCAGGACCAGTTCCATAGGTGTGGTTCCTTGAGTTATCAATCTGAAGACCTGTAAACTAAAGAGACAAAAAACTGCTGCACACCTAACCAAAACACAACAGGCGGTCCCTCATCATAAAGGCCTGCCCCGAAGGGGAACAGGAGGCACACAGTTCCATGGAGTCTAGCTAGTTGTGTGTTGCTGGCTTATTGACCAGGGCTCCATCCTATTCTCCTGTTCTTGGTTTCCCTGTCAGGTTCTGGTCTTTGTCATTCTTCCCTTTCTATAAGAAAGAACCAGTGTTTGCGGCTGAGTAGCTTTCTCAGACTGCTTCCTGTCAGCAAAAGTTTGGGAACTGAAGACCTCTTTTCATTCTGTACGCTCTCTGCTTCTTTTGGTTTTACCTGGCAGTATTTTTTAGTGCACATATCAGAAACCTTTGTGGGTCTTCTGTGAATCTTACTGGGTTCACTCTACTAGACAAGAGCCATGACCACAAGATGCTTTATATATGGGCTCCCTGTGAGATAGCTGGGGGGCAACGCCCTGTGATTCTGAGATCTCTGTTATTTAACGGAGAGGTTCTGCAAGGCAAGCTTTTAAGATCCTCAGAAGGCTCTAGGCGTATTTGAACATGTCTACAAGGCCCTGCCTTAGATCTTTCTGGAATCTTAACAAAAGGTTTTACAGTCTCAACCTGGATTTGATTTTTGCTCTGAAACCATTTCTTGGTTTGAGAATTGTCTGATGTCTGGAGAGACTGGGAATGAACAGCAGTGTTCTATTTAACAGTTTGTTCTTTAGCTCATCTCTCTGCTCCCATCTTCCCATAGGCAGTGAGCAGAACCCAGGTGTCACTTTCAGTGTTCTGTCTGGAAATCTCTTGAGCTTGATCATTGAGTTCATTAGGTGTATTTCTGTTTCCCACTTTATCATAGTTGTCAGTGTTGCTAAACTCTCTGTCACTGAAAAACAAGGTCCTCCTTTCCTCTGGCTTCCAGTAACATTTCCCTTGCTTTCCTTGCAGCCTTCACTGACAACCTTCTTAAAACAACAATAGTCATTCATTATCTTGCACTGTTTCTGTGTTTCAGGAATTCGGAAAGGGCTAGTCCTGACTCGGGGTCTCTTATGTGCTTTCTGTCAGCCACTGGGGAAGCAAGTTAAGGCTAGACTAAGGAGATACTTGACTATTAAGGAATCTGGACTCATCTTTTAGGCAGTAGTTTCTTTTGAGAAAGTGCTTGTGTGCTACTAGTGGAAATATGAAGGATGAAAATAGGCAAGGCATTAGAGGCCAGGAGATTGATTAACAGTTTCTTTTAATAGGAGAGGCAAGAGATCAGCATTGAAGGGGACCTGGCCCAGCACAGTATCAGCTGAGGAAGTAAAATTTGCAGAATGTAATGCCTGATAGATTTGGTTGTGAATAAGATTAAATGTATTCCTCATAATAGCACAGGCCATATCCTGTGTGTGTGTTACATGACAGACATCGTGTTAGGAGCTTTATATGACTGTGCCCTTTGGCCAACATGATGGTGATGGGGTCTGGGATGGGATTCAAAGGTGTTGACTAAGACAACACTGGGAAAGTGTCAGAATGAGGCTGGAAGTGGAGGATTAACAAGTGGCTTGGAGGTGGCAAACTCAATCTTGAGAAATTGATGTGGTGTTCATATTTCCCAGCACTTGGGTCTGTTGCCATACCACCCTGGATGCACCCAGTCTTGGCAGTAGCACTTGGAAAACAAGACCAAGAGATGATGTGTCCAAGGCCATCAACTTAGATGAGGATGGGGAGGCCATGGAGAAGGTGTGTTATTCAGGGCATCCGCATCCTCTGAGCTGAAGGCATGCACTGGGCTAGGAGTAGCTATGTTTATGGGAAAGACAGAAAATGAAGGACAGTTGGAGACAGAGAAGGACAGAGAGAGATAGGAGGAGAAATGTCATGAACAGGTCTGGAGAAAGCGTGAAGTAAAGGACGGGGTTCAGTGTCAACAAGATGGCGTTAAGGCCACAGAGAACGTTGAATGACACTATTAGGAAGTCATTAAATCTCTAAGGGAGAGGGAGTGGTTTTGGTGGCCCAGTGGAAGCAGATATCATTTTGTATGGTATTAAAGAATGAGGATGAGATAGGAAGTGAGGGCAACAATTAGCAACTATCTTTAGAAAAATGTTGACAAAGGCAAGAGTGATGGAGTGATTCGTAAGGAAGATGCAAAAATCGAAGGAATTTCACTCCTTTTTTGGTATAAGTGTGAGAAAGATTTAAACATGCTTATAGGTGAATATAGAGGAGCCAGAGCATGGCTGTAAATGTCTTGAAGGAAAGAATAAGTGGGAGATACATGTGGAGCTAGTATCTCAGAAGGCTAGTCTTATCAAGGAGAAGGCATCTGTTTTTCTTGCACACAGGAGGGAAAGAGGCTAAGGGGGAGAGTGTGGAGCTTATTGGGAAGAGAGGGGCTGTGGCTATAAGTTGGATGTACTTGTGCTCTCAGGGTATCAGATGAAGTTACTTTAAGTGATTGGGGCTGGGTGAGTGTAGGACACTGCTGTGAGGGTGATAGAACTTGGAGCAGCATCAAGTGCAGCATCAGGAGGGTCAGTTGTAGATGCCAGGCATTGCATGATGGGAGTAAAGCCAGGAGGGGGCTGGTGGAAGAGCAGGAGAGGACGTAGGACTGGAGAGGACCGTGAGCCAGGGAATAGGTGGTTGGATGGAGGGGCTAAGAGAGGTGGAGGTCAGAGGATGGCAGTGTGAGTGTATAAACTATGCAGACAGCAAAATATTTCCTGCCAAAACCTAACTGAGTCTAAATTTGTTTGTTAATTTTTGATGATTTAGAAGGCTTTTGTTTGCTTGGCAGAGCCTCAAGTACATTATAAACAGCAATTAATTAGAAACATTTTTTATACTTCTCCATAGAATGCCTGATAACAGAAATGTCACTGTGTGTTGCTTTCTGCTGTGCCCAGTGAGTCCTTGATAGGCAGACATGAGGTGGGGGCCGAGTGCAGGTTTCCCAGTGAGGGGGAGAATCACTCCAAGGAGATTCCGGAATTCCATGTCCAGGGAGAAGTTCATGTGGCTGAGGAAGAAGATGGTGGGTGTTTTTTTTTTTTTTTTTTGGCATGCTGGATTGAGACAAATTCTAAAAGCTGGTCAGTATTTATTTGGGTCACATTCCTCTTTTGTTCAGTGGTGTGTTAGAGACACACACATGCATTTCTGGCATATTTATTATGCTCTTATGGACAGTTCATCTGTTGGTTCTCTTATCCTCTCCTTCATATCTTTCTTCTCAAGTCTGGTGTCTGGGACCAGGTACCTCCTCTGAGTTGCAGAGATGGTTACACCTGTATTTATAGACAGCTCCTGTTTAGAGGAACACTACTGGAGCAATTAGACCACTCTAGTAACTGATTCCTATATTGCTGCCGTGTCTTCTCCGTGGTCTCTGTGTCCTAGCCCTGCCTCTTACATCTTGTCTGGTGCCACCAAAACTGGCTAGGAACCACGCTGCTTCCTCATCTAGTGTAGCCTGCCTTCTTTTCTTGTGAGAATCAGAACTTTGGTTTGTTTCTTTAAAAAAATTTTTATTTTAAATATGTGGGGTACAATTCAGGGTTAGGTATACAAATGTTCATTATGCAAGTGCCCTTGTTGATGAGGTGTGCATTCCCTGACAGTTTCTCATTGCTTCCAATCCTGCCCCCTCCTCCCCCCCACCCCCGTCGGCAGTTTCCTACTACTGCCAATTCCTTATGGTATTACGATAGTTCATTTCTTTAATGGATTTTCATACAGATGCTGTTTAGAGAAAGGGAAGAAAATACTATCTTCCTTTCAGGTATAAATACAACTTTTTACTTGTATTTTATTCCCAGTCTTGGGAATAAATGTTTCTGCATGTAAAACTTTTTCTGACTCCAGTATTGCACCTATAACTGAGGCATTTGTGGGATTATGATTTCCTCTAGGTATCACTTAAATTGACCTCATTTCTTAGAAGCTATGGATTTTTTAAAAAAACTACTTACGTAGAAAGTAGAGAATAAATTCATTCTACCACCGCTTGGCTTACTCAGTTAACAAATCATTAACAGAACAAGAGTAATAGAATAGTTAATTCACTTAGAATTCTAAGAGTAAAGAATCCCCATACTCACCTTTGTAGGGGGAAATGGAAACTTATACATCTTTTGTGTGTGTGGGGTGGGGGGTAGTTTTTATTTTGCAACATATTCTTCAGTTCTTAAATAAGAAGACTATTTGTTAAACTGTGCAAAACTCAGTTGGCTCTAAAAGGTAAAAGCTGTTTCTCATCATCCCTACAAACTCCCTACAAGGATGTAATTTTGTAAAATTGATTTTCTGGTGTCTTCAGTAGAAGTCATTGTCACATAAATACATCATGAAACCTGGTTTCAAATTATGCTGTAGGTTTATTCCTGGGGGTGAGTGAGGGGACATTCTCAAAGACAAACTTAGATTCTTGTTCTTGTGATTATTATGCCAGCATTTTTTTCCATTCTAGATTCTTTAATGTTCTTTGTTTTAATTTGGTCAACATTTATACACTTCTTTGTTTAACCAATGTTTATTGCATAAAGCCCCATCCCACCATTTCTTTCAGTGTCTGTAGCAATAATCCTAGACATTTTGTTTTATCTTTCTCTCTTCCAGCAAATAAAACTAAGAGGGAGAGCTCTAAAATAAAATAAAAATGGAAAAGGATGACCACTTTATTGTTTGTAGTTGGATTCTGCTTGTGGAAATGAAAGTGACATATCTTGTAAACAGAGCCAGAAGGGAAAAAGGCATAAACTAAATTTTAGGGTGTAAAGCCAAATTCTCTCTGGAAAGAGATTGCCTTAGTGTAATCTCTTGGGTGGGTACTTAAAGAATGCGAATTCATTAAATATCCTTGGTTCCTACAATTTGAGTAAAGGTAGAGTTTTATTCTATTTCTGATATATAATTTTACTTGTTCTCTCTCTTCTTAGTTAATAGTATATTATGTAATAGATGTTTCTTTAGATTCTTTAAATGTAATCATTAACATATGTTCCTCTGTGTTGCTATCACCATGATTAGTGTTGCTAAGAAAATAATTAATTTTATTTGTATACGCCAACAGAAAATTATTTTTTCTTTCCTTAGCCATTTCTTTGCAGCTTGGAAATGAGCAATCTGTTCTGAAAAATCCTGAAGTGCATTTCAGCATTTTTTTCTATAGCACCAGCATCTATAAGCACCATTAAAAAATCACTATCATTAGAATAGGTTTTTAAGACAACTTAAAATGCAAGAGGAAAAAATATGACAAGCACAGAAGGGGTTTTACTAAGTACTAAGTATTTCAAAGATGAATTAGTTAAAAAGTATTTTTTGGAGTAGAGAAAAGGAAGTTTCTTTGAAAAAAATAAGCATAACTATTTGCAATTATGAATGAGAACTTCTTACTCGCTTTTTTGTGATTCGCCTCTAGAGCTTAGGCTCTTATTTTTTAAAAAATTTATTGTATTCTAGAGATGGGGCGTACAAGTAAGAATTAACTACACAAGTAGGCTGCATGCTGGTGAAGTTTGAGTCTCCAGCTGGCTTTCACTTACCTTGTTTGGGACCAGGAACCCTTTGTGAAGTTACATGCGTTCCCTCCCTGCCCCCAGCACTCTCTTTCTCCCCTCCACAGTGCCCAGTGACTGCTGATCCCTCCCTTGTGCTAATGTGATGCTCAGGTCCCATTTATGATTGAGAACATGCGATATTCAGTCCTTTGTTTCTGTGATATAGATCACTAAGTGTGATGGTCTCCAACTCCATCCAAAGTCCATGATTTTGCTCTTCTTTATGACTGTGTATTACGTCATTGTCTATATGTACCACATTTCTTTATCCAGTCCACTTTTTGATGGGCAGTAGAGTTGGTTTCATGTTTCTCCTGTTGTGAATAGTGTGGCTATAAACATGCGTGTTACCAGTTTCTTTTTTGTAGAATGATTTATGTTCCTCTGGTATATTCCCAGGAGAGGGATTGCTGGATCATATGGAAAGTCAATTTTTTACCTTCTAGGAATCGCCACACTACTTTCCACAGAGGTTGAACTAGCTTTCACTCCCACCAACAGTATAGAAGCATTCCCTTTTCTCCACACCTGCACCAGTGTCTGTTTTTTTTGTCTTTGTTTTTTTAAATTTATTAATGATGGCCATCTTTACTGGAGTTAGGTGGTATCTCATTGTAGTTTTGATTTGCATTTCTCTGATGATTAGTGAGACAGAGCATTTTTTCATGTGTCTGTTGACTGCTTGTAGATCTTCTTTTGAAAAGTGTCTATTCATGTCTTTTGTCCACTTTTTAATAAGATTGTTTGTTTTTTTCCCTTTCAGCTTGTTTGAGTTCTTTGCAGATCCAGGATGTTAGACCTTTGTCATATATATAATTAGCAAATATTTTTTCCCATTCTGTGGATTGTCTCCCCACTCTCTTGATAGTTTCTTTTGCTGTGCAAAAGCTTTGCAGCTTGATGAGGTCCCACTTGTCTATCTTAGCTATTATGGCATTTGCTTTTGGGGATTTGGTCAAAAATTCATTATTTACTCTGATGTGCGTAATAGTGTTTTTACATTTTATTTTAGGATTCTTATAGTTTGAGGTTTCACATTCAGGTCTTTGATCCATTTGGGGTTGATTTTTGTAAATGGTGATAGGCAGGGGTCCAGTTTCGTTCTTCTGCATGTGGTCAGCCAGTTTTACCAGCACCATTTCCTAAATATAGTCTCCTTTCCCCAGTGGTTGTTTTTGGTAGCTTTGTTGAAGGTGAGTTGGCTGAGAGACTGAGTTTTTGCTCCCAGAATCTCTGCCCTGTTCCATTTGTGTATATACCTATTCTTGTGCCGATATCAGGCTGTTTTGGTTACTATAGCCTTGTAATAAAGTTTAAAATCTGGAACAAAACCTCCTACTTTGTTTCTTTTGCTTAAAATTGTTTTGTCTATTTCTGTTCTTTTTTTGTTTCTATAAACTTCTGTATTGTTATTTCTAGGCTTGAGAAAAATGATATTAGTAATTTGATGAGTATTGCATTAAATCTGTTGATTGCCTTGGGTAGAATGGACATCTTGATAATATTAATTCTTCTGATCCATGAGCATGGAATGTTTTTCCATTTGTTTGTGTCATCCTTGATTTTTTTGAGCAGCATTTTGTAGTTATCATTGTAAAGATATTTCACTTCTCTGGTTAGGTAGATTTCTAGGGGGCTTTTGTGAATGGGATTGTGTTTTTCATTTTTATTTTCTGTCTGCTTGTTGCTGGTGTATAGAGGTGCCATTGTCTTTTGCACTTTAATTTTTGTACCCCGAGACGTTACCAAAGTTGATTATCAGTGCAAGGAGGCTTTCGACAGACTCTCTGGGGTTTTCAAGATGTGGAATTATATTGTCCACAAAGAAGGATAGCTTAACTTCCTCTTTTCCTATTTGGATACACCTGATTTCTTTCTCACCTGATTGCTCTGGCTAGGACTTCCAACACTATGTTGAAAAGATGGGGTGAGAGTGGGCATCCTTGTTTTGTTCCTGTTTTTAGGAGGAATGCTTCCAATTTCTGCCCATTGAGGAAAATGTTGACTGTGGGTTTATCATGTATGGCTCTTACTGTTTTGAGGAATATTCCTTCTACGCCTAGGTGCTCAAGGGTTTTTACCAAGAAGGAGTGCTGGATTTTGTCAAATAGTTTTTCTGCATCTAATGATATAATCATGTGGTTCTTGGTTTTATAGCTGCTCATATACTGAATTACATTTATGGCCTTGTGAATGTTGAACCAGTGCTGTGTCCCAGGAATGAAGCCCACCTAGTCATGGTAGATGATCCTTGAGATGTGTTATTGGATCTGATTTGCTAGAATCTTGTTTAGGTTTTTTCCATCTATGTTCATCATGTAATTCTCTTTCCTTGTTGGGTCTTTGCCAGGTTTGGGTATCAGTGTGATGTTAGCTTCATAAAATGATTTGGGGAGCATTTCATCACTCTCGATTACCTGGAATACTTTCAATAAGATTGGTATTAGCTCCTCTTTGTATGTGCTGTAGAATTCAGCTGGGAAGCCATCTAGTCTGGGACTTTTTTTGGTAGGTAGATTTCTTATGACTGACTCAATTTCCTGGGTTGTTATTGGTCTGTTGAGAGTTTTAATTTTTTCTTGTGTCAACCTTCAGAGACTGTGTGATGTCAGAAAGCTTCCATTTCCATTAGGCTTTCTAGTTTATTTCATACAGATTTTTATAGTAATCTCTGATAATCTTTTGAATTTCTCCACGGTCAGTAGTGACTTCATCCTTTGCATTTCTCATTGTATATATTTGGGCTTTCTCTTTCTCTTTTTAAGTCAATATGATCAGGAGACTGTCAATCTTATTTATCCTTTTAAAGAAACAGTTTTTGGTCTTGTTGATCCTTTCTGCAGTATTTTCTCTTCAATATCCTACAACTGTGATTTTTATCTTGGTGTTCTGGAGTCTTCTGCTGAAGTTAGGATTTAGGTGATCTTGCCTTTCCAGTTCCTTTAGGTGTAATGTTAGGCTGACTACTTGTGATCTTTCTGTTTTCTTGATTTGTGTGTAATGCTATGAATTTTTCTCTTAACACTGCTTTCATGGCATCCCAGATATTTTGATAAGATGTGACTTTGTTTTCGTTTGTTTCTAGGAATCTTTTTATTTCTATCTTGATTTCCATGTTGACTTAGAAGTCATTCAACAGCATGTTGTGTAGTGTCCATGTCTTTGTATTTTGGGGGTGGGAATCTTGTTGGTGGTGATATTTATTTTTATTCCATTGTGATCTGAGAAGATGCATGGTATTATTTCTATCTTTTGAAATTTGCTCATGGTTGATTTCTGTCTGAGAATGTAATTGATCTTGCAGTATGTTGCATGTGCTGATGAGTAGAAAGTATACTCTGTGGTTGTTGAGTGAAGTGTTCTATAGATGTCTATTAAGTCCATTCAACCAAAGTACCAGATCTCCATGTTGATTTTTTTTTGCCTCGATGGTCTATCTAAAGCTGTTAGTGTGGTATTTAGATTTTCAGCTATGATTGTGTGAAAACCAATGTCCTCCTTAAGTTTGCTTAGTAGTTGTCTCATAAAATCTGGTGCTCCTATGTTGGATGCATATATGTTTAGTATAGCTATTTCTTGCTGGAGAATTGGACCTTTTATCATTATGTGGTATCTTTCCATGTCCTTTTAAACTTTTGATGGCTTGAAGATATTAGAATAAATGCTCCTGCTTTCTTCTGTTTTGCATTCACTTGAAAGGTCGTTTCCTAGCCTCTAACCTTGAATCTGTGGGTGTCTTTTGCAATGAGATGAGTTTCCTGGAGGGAGAGGATTGTTGGATCATGGTGGTTTTTTAAAAATCTAATTTGCCACTCTTTGTCTCTTCAGTGGTGCATTTTAGTCCATTCACATTCAAGGTGATTATTTTTATTTATTTTAATTTTTTGAGTTGGAGTCTTACTCTGTCGCCCAGACTGTTATGCAGTAGCTGCTCCCGGCCACCGCAGCCTCGCCTGCTGGGCTCCGGCGATCCTTCTGCCTCAGCCTTCCGAGTAGTAGGAACTACAGGCGTGCGCTACCACGCCCGGCTGATTTTTTGACTTATTGTAGAGATGAGGTCTCACTGCCCAGGCGGGTCTCGAACCTGAAGGCTCAGGCAATCTACTCACCTCAGCCTCCCAAAGGCGTGGGATTACAGGCTGAGCCACCGAGCCTGGCTTCAAGGTGATTATTGATATGTGAGAGTTTATCCCTGTCATAGGGCTCTTAGGGGACTGCTTTTTTTTCTTTTAAGTTTTGCATTTATATATGTGTGTTTTCATTTTTGCAAGTGCTCTGTATGTTTTGTTAACTCTGTGTTTGCCTGTCCTTTTGTAATGTGCATGGCCTTTTTCTTTGTCTCCTGTGCTCAGTATCTTCTTAAGCATCTGGAGGCGCACATTCTCTTAGGGATTGGGTATCTAGGAAGGATTTTAATTTTCTGTCACTGATGAAGCTTAGCTTGGTTGGATAGGAAATTTTTGGTTGGAATTGCTTATCTATAAGAATATTGTAAATTGAACTCCAGTCCCTTCCGGCTTGTAGTGTTTCTGCAGGTAAGTCTGGAGCAATTCTGATGCGTTCTTCCCAGTAGGTAGTCTGACCTTTCCCTCTTGCTGCTTTGGAATTTTTTTCTTTTTGTGTTTACTTTTTGGAGATGGATCACTATATGTCTTGCTGGTGGTCTTCTCATGTAATTTTTTGCCAGGTTTCTCAATCTCTTGCGCTTGGATGGTCATCTCTCTAGCAAGGAGGGCAAGGTTCTCTTGGATGACCTTATGGAGTATTTGTTCCATGGTGTTCTTCCTTTTCTGCTCTGGGGATACCAATGAGGTATAGGTTTGTTTTTTTGACAGTGTCACAATGCTCTCAGAAGTTCTTTTACTTCTTTTTGAGTTTTTTTCCTATGTTTTTAACAAACTTTGTGAATTCCATATTTTGGTCTTCAGGGTCTGAGATTCTTTCCTCTGCGTGGTTGAGGCTGTTCCTAATACTTGTTATTTGTTATTGATTTTGAGGCTGGAGCTCTTTATTTCCAATATTTCAGAATAGACTTTTACTTACTATGCAATTTGAGTTTCACTTCATATTTCTCTTGATTCCTGTTCATTTGTACCATTCTCTGATTTCTGTGGTTGTCACCTGGGGCAAGTCGTTCTGGGGGGTTCCATTGTTTGTGCTCTGATGGCTGCTTTTTCGTGCGCTGTCTCCTTAAAATTCTGAGTTACTTGCGTTTCTCCATTCATCTTGCCTTAGTGAGACAGGAAGGAGCTCCACTCTGTGGTAGGTTCTTGTTACTGCAGATTTTGTCTCCTGCTGCTAAACTAGTCAGGTCAGTTTTCAGCCACCTGCTAGTCATAGCTGATGATTGGTGGGGAGGGGGTAAACCGACCCCACCATGTCCCAGAATCGCTCATGCCCCTCCCTCACCCAGCATGATCTCAGCTCCTATACACACCTAGCTTACTGTGAGGGGGTGGGGTGCCCAGATTCCTGCCCTGCCTTTTTGATCTCTGTGTTTTCAAGGAGACCCCTGCTGGGTGTGGGGGAGTTTCACCTTTTCAAACGCATTCAGGGTGCCTCTTTTAAACTGTGGCTAGATTCCCACTCTCCTGTCCTGCAAGAGAGGAGCTGGTCTGTTGCTCCACCAGGTGCTGGCAGTGGGCATGTCAGTCAGATTCATTCTGCAGGCTGGCTTTTCCAGCATGGGATCTGCTCCCACCTTGGCTCTGGTGCCCACCACTGCTTCCTAACTAGGTTTCCTCCCACCTGAAACTGATTATTCGAGCACTGTTGGAGGGAGTGAACCAATTCAAAGCATATTATAACCACTCACTCCCTCCTTCTCCAAATAGATCTTCTTTTTCAGTACACACCTGGTATAGGACAGGGGATGGGGTGCCTGGAATTCTGCACCTGCCATGGCTTTCTGGACTTAGAGAGACCTTCTCTAGATTCATGGTGTTTAACCCATCCAAAAGTGCTTAGGGTGTCTCCCTTTAACAGCAGTGGAATCCTACTCTGTTTTGCTATGTGAGAATGGCCCCGATCTGCTGTTCCACAGTGGCCATCTTGGCTCCCTCCCTTACTTGCTTTTTAACTGGCTATATTGGAGTGTAAATCTTCTAGATCAAATGGTTAGAATTACTTTTATAGGTTCTATGTGTTAATGCCCTCAAATCAAACCAAACCCCTGGCATGTATTGTTTATGACTTCACATTGATCCAACATGTATAAGCACTTAAATTTAAGTTCTGTGCTATTTCTCTTGGGTTTAATGAAGCTTTTATGGTATAACTAAATAGTGTCTGTTGAAAATAGTCTTTCTTCCCATCACAGTCTTTTAAGGTCTTCACAGAAAGAATTTTTAGACAACTTCTTTCTGGCAGTTATTCTTCAATGGCGTAAGGAGACTCCATATGAGTGCAAGTCTGAAGACTTTTTTCTTGCCTTGATTTTGTCCTCATAGCTGACGGATCTTGGATCACCTCCTGGGCCATTCTCTCCTCATCTGTAGAATGATGGGACTGGCCTAGATCATCTGGAAGCTCTCTTTCTGCCCAGAGTTTCTCTGAATCATTGGGCCACTGGCTGTCATGTTAATATCATGTTCATTTGCTGCAGTGCTTCTTTTAATTACATCTCAGAGAGTACATTTTTTTTTTTAAGGTGAATTACTTTGGTCAGAGGCTCATTCTCAGTCATCTTGTCCTTTAAAAAATTTTGCTCTACCAACCACAAAGATATTAGGATAGCATGCCCCATGTATTACATCTCTACCTTAGCTCAATAATTGTTTGAAATAATTGAGGAAAACTGATTATAATCTAGTCACTGACATGGGTGCTGATTATCATGCTGTGTTCCTAGCAATCTCACCTATCTCATAAATGCTACAAAGTACGTCAAGGATAGTCTGATGCTGCTTTGTTTTGCTCAGGTAGGTTGAGCAGAATCTTGGGAAAATAAGCATGATGTCAGGTTTGGAAAAGGAGCAAGTTGGCAAAAGAAGAGTATTTGCTTTGTTGATGGAGAGTTGAGCTCACTGATACCCCTAGTCTAGTAAACTTTATTAGGCTTCCTGACTTCCCTGCCTTTGCTCAGTCAGCAGGAACTTTCTCGCCTGTACTTCCTGAGGCGATTTGAAGTCTACCACATGACTTTTTATGTATAGTAAATAATAAAGTGTTAACTGAAGTAAAGGTGAAAAATGAGCTTGGTCCTCAATGGCTTGTGTGTGGTGTTATTCCAAAATATTTTGCTCTATACATGCATAGTAATGCATTTCAGGAACACAACATTTATTGGAAAGAGGGTGAGTGTCTAAGTCTGGAGGCTATGTAGTCTTTTTGGATCTTAACTTCTAGTTATCCCTGGATTCATAGCTAGCCACTTAGGTTATTTTCAGGGTGGCATATATGCTGTGTAACCCAAGTAGTGGCGTCAGCGAATGTGGTACACATTCGACTAGTGAAGAATTGTGTGGACTTGTTTTGATTCAGGTAAGAAGAGTCCCTGGGTCAAGTGGTCACCTTCATAAAACTGAAGACGGTGACTGGGAGTGGAGTGACGATGAGATGGATGAAAAAAGTGAAGAAGGAAAAGCAGCTTTTTCTCAAGAAAAGGTAAATGACATTGAGGACAATTAGCTAATCTGTATAAATTTAATTTTTGTGGGTTTTTGCGTGAATGTATTAATGGATACATCATTGTTTTACAGTCACGAAGAGTAAGAGAAGAAAATCCAGAGGTGAGCTGTGGTTATTTTCTTATTTTTTTTCCTACCACTTCATTTCCTTCTTGAGATATAAGCGTCTGATCCATGTGGGGTAGACATTTCAAAATCTGATGAAGTAGGAAAAAAAGGACATAGAGTTTAAAGGTTTTGATTCTGTTTGAATTACTTTGGGCTACATAAATCAGGGCAAATTACTTTCTGGGCCTCAGTTTCCTTCTCTGTTAGTCGGGGATAATCCTAGTACTCAGGAAGTTGCCATGTGTATTGATTGAATCATGTACATAAAACACTCCATGGAGTCCTTGACACAGGTCATACATTAATTTTAGTTCTTAGTATTGCTATCATTTAGAAAACATAGTAGGCATACAGGCAATATTTCTTCTGGGTTTTTATATTACAATAAAGCAAATATGAAAATAGGTAGAAACTTTAGGTCCATGGGTTTCGAATTTTAAATCTTCGTGTAACTTAGTAGGCAAGGGGCACTCTTTTAACAGCTTCTCTTTGAGATCTGGTCATCTTTTGATTAAGAGATCATTTTTTATTTACTTCCTCCATCTGATTAATTATCCTAATGCTTAATGACTAATGATGACTGTAGTTCACTAGACTTGCCAATTCTCCTAGAGGAAATTTGAGCATATTTAAATAGGTCCAAATATTTTACAGACCTAGTAATTAATGAATACCTTTGATAAGTTCTCATTAAGAAAACAGAAAACTTTGGGTCACAAGTGGTATTCATCCAAACTTTTTTTTTTTTTTGTATTAGCAGACATTTTCTCCTGATTCAAGGGAGTAAATCTCATTGATTTTAAGTGGTTATAGCCAGCTGGGCCTTGTGAGGAGGGCAGCAGAGACACAGGCCACCCTTCTTGATCTTCTTTCCTCTCTCTCTTTTTTCATTATCGTTCATGTCACATGGATAGGGATTTTTCAGCCTGCCTATCTCCCAATGGTAGCTCTCTTTCAGATTCTGTTTTCTTCTATGTTAATGATATGAGCTAATCTCTCCATTTCAGACATAAAATATAAGCATTGGTCAAGGTCCCCATTCCACTGTGTTAGGAACAGTGGTGATGAACCCTAACATGGGACATGTTGGCTACACAGATGTTGTGCTGGGTTTTTCTTAACCAGGTATCCTAAACTCTGCTCTCTCTTTGCATACTTTCCCATTTTATTTAATCCAGGTTACTTATTTATTTATTTCTAAGAGTATCTCTAAATAAGTGTCAGTTCTGCTTAGAAATAGAAAAAAATAACAGGTTCAAGTATCATCATTGACTAAAAAAGCATTTGTTGTTGATTCTCTGTAAATCTTCACTGGATGATATTCATTGCATCCTAACTTGCTAATACAGACTGATAGATGTAGGTCTTTTCTCATGAGGATTTGTTAATATTTTACTATGTGAGTACTGAAATTGCTGTGATAACTTATTTGCTACTTGAACAATAACCGTATCTTTTGGCAAGAGTTTCTTCTTCATGGACGGGAAAGGGAACAGTATATAGCATGCTTTGAGTTGATCCTTAAGCAGCACCATTGACCTTCTTGAGTGGGCTTTGAAAATCATAGGGACTTCACTGCATCTAGACTCATTTGATTTCCCAATGGCTTGTCTCTTTTCATATTTGTTTATCATTAAGGAAGGTTAGAATGGGCCTCTTGTTTATATGACACGATGTATGTGTTTGTATGTAAACACTTCCACCAAATTTTAGGAATACCAGTTCCACCTGCTGCTCCACAACTTCTCAGGCCAGTTTTTTGACGCCCTTTCCTTTTGACAGCATTGGCGTTTGAGTATCCTGAGTTGTGTTAAGAGACACCAGGATGAAGTTCCCTGTGACCTTTTAGCTTTTTAGTAAAGTAGCCCTCTGATTTGCCAGCTACCTCAAACTGCTTCCTATAAGCGAAGCATAATGTATTTTCTTTATCTATTACAAAAAATGCTAAATATGTTAAATATTCACCGAATATATATTATATGTCTTCTACGTGCACTGTTTTAGTAGGTTTTGAGAAAAACAGAGCAAAATCCTTTTCCTTGCAGAGCTTATATTCTAATGGGAATAGATAAACAATATATAATAGCCTTAATAAGTAAGTAAATTATGTGATTTGTTACAATGGAATAGGAGCAATAGAAAAAATAGAATGAGATGCACAGAGTGTGGGAGGGGTGCAGGGAGTATGGGAGGAGGTTGTAATTTTAAATGAGGCATTGGTCAAGATAGGCCTTAATGAGAAGAGACATAGAATAAAGAGTTGAAAAATATATAGGATAATTAAGTAAAATAAAAACTGAAAGGCCACTTGTAACTTGCTGTCTCCCTCACCTCTGTGACTGTCATTTCTTTCCACAGAGATTATTGCTTTGCAGTGTTTTCTCCCAGACCTTTTTCTGTTTGTTTCCATACAAATATGTACATTAAAAATCTGGCATATGATTTTAAAAACATGAATAGAATTATAAAAACTACAAAATATTTTTTCTACTTGTCTTATAGTTTTGGAAATCTTGCCACATTAGATATTATTATGCCTTTTTATTTTATTTTATTTTGAGTCAGATTCTCATCCATTGCCCAGGCAGAAGTACATTGGCACAATCATGGTTCACTGTAGCCTTGAGCTCCTAGGCTCAAGTGATCCTCTTGTCTCAGCTTCCTGAGTAATCAACTACAGGCGTACACCACCATGCCTGGCTAAGTTTTAAAAATGTTTTGTAGAGATGAGGTCTTGCTATGCCGCCTAGGTTGGTCTTGAATTCCTGGACTCAAGCATTCGGCCGTCTCAGCCTTCCAAAGTGCTGGGATTTGACTGGGCACGGTGTCTAAAGCCTACAATCCCAGCACTTTGGACGGCCGAGGCAAGAGGATTGCCTGAGCCCAGGGGTTCGAGACCAGCCTTGGCAATTTGGTGAGACCCCATCTCTACAATAAATGAAAAAATGAGCCAGGTGTGGTAGCACATGCCTGTAGTTCCGGCTACTTGAAAGGCTGAGGTGCCTCTTTATTTTTAACTGCTACAGAGAATTACACTGGATGGAAAGAAATGATTTATTGAACCCTTTCCTTCCTGGTGGGCACTTAGGTTGCTATTACAGACATCATTCCATTAACTTTTTTGTGTATGCATTTTGGGGGACACATAAACAAGTCAAGTACAGATACTTAAGACTTGTGATTGCTGAAGTGTCCACTGATTTTGAGTTTTTGTAGTTGCTATCAGTAGCTGTACCAATGTTTACAGCCTCTGACAGTGTACCTTGTATCTTTAAACACCTTAGAGAGTGCAGATGCTTATCTGTGCCAAATGACACATTTAAATGTCAGAGTATTTCCATTTTAATAAGCTTTTCAGTAATGCTTGTCATTTAAATTGCAGCTCGGTTGTTTTTTGACTATAGGCCACTAGAAGACTGTGATGGTATTTTATTCATGTTTGTGTCCCCTTCTTATCTAGTAGACACTCTGTATGTGTTCACTAGTGACACGAATACCGATGCACTGAAACACAAGCATTGAAGAAGCGCTCGAATAGGCATGTCGTATTTATGACTAGGTCAGAAGTGGGGATAAAGATCAGAAAACATTGTATAACTGAGGTGAAGTCCAGAATAAGTAGCCTTAGCAGTATTAGGCTCAGACAGTGTAATAAATGAGGGGTATTTTAGGAATGTTTAATCTGTAAGGGGCAGTTTAGCCTCCTGGAAAGTATGAGGTAGAAAGTCAAGGATTACGTGTTAGTTGGAGAATATTGGGAAGACCAGAGCAGAATGTATGTTAGAGAGACATTGGGAAGATGTGCCTCATCCTGGGTCGTATTTAGAGATGCTTCTAAGAATTTCCACTGTAAACTGTAAGATTTCAGAGTTATACCACTTATCTTGAGATTCATAGCCGTCAACATGGAAAAGTTGATCCTGTCTTCCTAACCTGGTATTTTAGAAATAGCAAGGTATCAGTCACCCGCTAGTAATTAATAATTTATGACAAGTAGATAGTTCATCCTCATTTCATTTGTTTATCATCTTATTCTACTTGCTTGGTGGAAGCCAGTGGAGACTAAAGGTTGATCATAACAACACTGATATTAATAAAGTTAATTAATTAAACAAATATTTAATCTGTGTCTGATTTCTACACAGAACTGTGTTAGGCACTGTGGGAATTATATGAAAGCAAAGAGAGCCTGCTAGCTGGATGCTTTCCATATCCTTGGGGATCTGGGGAAGGGGTGGTATTTACAAGGGCTGATTTCCCTAAGTAGTGTTTCTTAGCTTATATGGCTTCTTAGCTTATAGAAAACGTTTCAACTCTGATCCTATTATTGATCTTCTTTTGACCAGTGGTTTTAGAATATCTTTTTGTCAGACTCTGATATAATAAGCACATGTTTTATGACTTTTTGTCAATTTTGTATTATCCCCGATTTTTTTGTTTGAAAATTAAAAAAAAAAATGAGAGGATCAGGGAGAGCTTTATGAAAAATTGGAAAGCAGACGTTGTCCCTTTCTTCTCCCATTCTGAGATCTTTGCCTCTCTTTTACTTCATTCCATGAAAAATTGGAAAGCAGACGTTGTCCCTTTCTTCTCCCATTCTGAGATCTTTGCCTCTCTTTTACCTCATTCCAGATCCCCATCGAGGTCTATTAGCATTAATCTGTTATTCTCCTTTCCCCTTCTATCACATTGAAAAAGTGAAATTGACTTTAAATTGTAGTTTCATTTAACTGAAGAGGACATTTGCTAAGGCTTCTATTTCCTCCCCAGAAATCTAAGAAATGTTTATTTTTAAATTTTTTATTTATTTAAAGGGTACAAGTGCAGGTTTCTTACATGTATATATTGTGTAGTGGTGAGTACCCATCACCTGAATAGTGAACACTATACCCAGTAGGTAGTTTGTTACCCCTCACCCTCTTCCACTCTCCCATCTTTCATAGATCCAGCGTCCAGTATTTCACTCTGTATGTCAGTGTGTACCCATTGCTTGCTGGGGCTTGTTAAAGCACAGTGCTTTTTGGCGGTAGCACCTCAGTTAGGTGGCATGAAAATAAATGATTCACAACTCTGGTTCCATGTCAGAAAAACTGAACCCTTTAAATAGGTGGGTGCCTAGATTTAATCCACCACTTCTGATTTGGTAGTTTTGGGTGGCATCCAGGCAACTGTGATTTTTAAAAAGCTGCTCACACGATTCTGATTCATGGCTAAGATCGAGGACTGACTAGGAGGACGGCACAAATCTCTCTGAATCCAGAAGTTCAGATTGGAGTCCAGGAAGATTGTGTGCTCAAGATTCTTAAAGATTTTGTTTTAAATGTCTAAAACTTCCAATGAAAAAAGTTTTAGAAATCCCTTGGAAAAGTTGTCCATACTTAGTCAAGTGTAATGAAGCAGGTGGGGAAGGTTTTTGGCTGAAGCCCAGTAGAGCCCACAAGAGATATACTGAAGAATTGTTATCAAGGATTTAGACTAGATTAATTACGGATATGTTTCTGTTTCCCAACGCTGGAATTTTGTTCTGAGGAGAAAATACATTTGGTGTAGATTTAAGTTGTGTTAATTTTATTGAAGATTAGCCATAATGTGAAAACTAATTTTTTTGCTTATTTGCTCATTGCTATTGCCTGATGATTTTTAAGACTGTTAGCATTTAAAAATTATTCTATGAATGCATGTTTTCCATGTGTCTGTCAGTTCTCATGCATGTCTGTTTTATACCAATATGTAGATGGAGAGAAAAATTTGATTGGTCCCTTTAGCTTTACTATTAACTGTAGTCATCACAGACTGTCTTCACTTGGTATTTTCATGGTACAATTTCTAAAAATGTTATTGAAGGTGACTGGCCTTTTGAATAGTTGGGATGAAAGTTAGATTTGTGATCAGAAATCTGCCATGTTTCTGAAAATGAACTTTTAATTTTGGAATAATTTTAGATTTACACAAGTGTTAAAAAGATAGCACAGAGTTCCCTTATACTCCTCACCTGATTCCCCCTACTGGTGATTTCTTATTTATCCCTGGCACATTTGTTACAACTCAGAAACCAACACTGCTACATTTCTATTAGCTAAACCCAAGAATTTATTAGAATATCACTGGTTTGTTCAGTAGTGTCCTTTTTCTTTGCCATGATCACACATTGCATTTAGCTGCCAGTATTTTTGAAAATTAAAAAAAAAAATGAGAGGATCAGGGAGAACTTTATGAAAAATTGGAAAGCAGACGTTGTCCCTTTCTTCTCCCATTCTGAGATCTTTGCCTCTCTTTTACCTCATTCCAGATCCCCATCGAGGTCTATTAGCATTAATCTGTTATTCTCCTTTCCCCTTCTATCAAAACATTCATTCTCTCAAATGTCCATCTTATAGCGGTTTAAAAGCAAAAAAAAAAAAAAAAAAATCTGATAAATTGACAGCTGCTTCATGTGTTAGCTTTCTTATATATCTTTACATTTAAAAGCGCATACCCCAAAGGCCATGTTCAAGTCCCATAGAACAGATCCATAATGGTGACATTTGGAGGAGCACATCAGGTTGTCAAGGAAAGTGTTTTGTATAGGGGTCTTCCTCTCCAGGCTTCCTGTGCATCTCTGCACATTTTCTGAGGAATCACCATATTGCTTGTGCACCAGTGAGAGCAGAGGCTGGTCCCTTCATTAGTTCAGTGGCACACCTTGCTGTGAGGTTGCAGGATGTGTGTGGCCTTCCAGCCCCCAGTCTAGCTCTCCATCCTGATGATTGCATAGGGCAGGAGATGGGGTCTCCCCAGGGGAAAGAGAAGTTGTCACTTCTAAGTAAATGCCACTGAGTTTTCTCAGGTTATAGTAGCTCTTTGACTAAAGTGAGAATATACTATAAGTGCTGATGTGGTCTTTTGGCTGTTGTCTCAAATTTAAATTGAGATTGCAGAATTACCCTGGAAGATTCTTTGTAAGAGATTATTGCAGGCCTAGATCCTCTGTACTGGTTAATGAATACAGGTTGTTTGTTCTTCTAACCTAGTCATTTCCCCTAACATTTTATCATGGCAAATTTCGAACATATAGCAACATTAAAACATTTTATATTGAGCACCATATACCAATCACCAGTGCCGTACTTGCTTTATCACAAATATATCCATTTATTCATTCTTCATTTCACCTTAACTTTCTGATACATTTCAAAGTAAATTGAAGACATCAATACACTTTCCCCTATTATTTCAGTAGAGATATAGTTATTTTTGAAGAGGCACAGAGAGTAAGAATTGTATGCTCTTAAGCTTTAGAATACTCTTGCCACAGGAATTTTTGATGACTTCTGATTATTTTAGGATTGATAGTAAGTTTAGAAATAGCAGATCCTTTTTGTTCAATTTCATTGCTGTTTCTCTTTGAGGTTTTTTTCTGTCTTTTAAGTTTTGCTTCAGGGCAGAGTTCACAGAAGTAGGGCTTGAGGTAAAAATAATTTGGGTGTCACCTTAAAGCCAGGTTTCCAACTTGGAGAGAAAAATATAACCTATCACTCTGGCATTTCTGTTGGAGGAAAATGTCTTTAAAATCCAACTATCCTTAAATATTTTAAAAATATAGTGAATAATTGCTCCAAGTCCCAATGAAAAGGGACAGGTTTTACGAACCCTAACATCCTTTTACTAAGGATCCATTAACTTTAGATGAAATTATGCAATAAGAAAAAGTTGTGCAGGGACATCTTTCAGTTATCAAGTTTAGAATAGCAAATAGTCCATGTCTTTTCACTTTAGCTTAGTGGTTCTCTAAAAGCATAAGGGTCGCCCAGGAACTTGGTAAAGATGCAGATTTTCTCCCATCTCTGTGGAATTCTGAGTTATAGGCGGGGTAGGGCCTGAGGGTCTTTAACACTTGCCCTAGGTGTTCCAGTGCTAGTAGTCAAAGGCCAACACTTTGAGAAATGCTGCTTTAAGATCTTTTGAAATTGTTGTCTCTGACCATTGAGACTTAATGAAATTGGGACACTGACCATGTCTCCTTTTGGCTTTCTTGTATGGCATAACAGTAACCGTGGCTCTCTTAACAGATCGCAGTGAATGCCAGCACTATCCCCGAGCAAATACAGTCCCTCTCTGTGCACGACTCTCAGGTATGTTTCTCTGTCAGTCATTCTGTTTGAGATGCTTTGTAGACAGATCTTTAGAAACAACAACATTTTAGAAAGATAGACAATTTCAGGGTAGTGCTCCCAAATCAGGGGCTTATAAGCTCTCTTTTTAAATAGGTTACTATTGAGCGTGCTTTGCAGGACCTCCAACCTTTAAATGATAGGTTCAAGAGTGAGAATTGATTACCAGACTGCTTCTGAAACTGCTGTACTGTGGAAAAGAAGAGGAAAGAAAATGACTCACCATTCTGTTATATTACTGCCACAAAACACTGGTTAATTGATACTTTTCTTTTTGCTTCTGGTTAGATTTCTGTAACCTATTTTCATAATTCTTTTATCATTGAGTTTTATGGGCCAATTCATCTCTACAACTTGCCTTGTAAAAATAATAGTCCAGTGACTGTGAAATGCATTTATAATGCATATTTATAAAAGTTATATGACAGAAATGTGTGCTGTGAGTCGTGTTGAGTGGTTATGAGGGATGCTGAGTGATCCAGAGTAAGGATCACGGGCATAGGATCAGAGTGCAGGACCACATGTAGGTTTTGCTGTATAATTAATAGGCAAGCCCTTTGTTTTCAGAGTGGTTAGGCTGTTACACATCACCAGCCTTAGGATCATAATTTTTCTCAAAATATGCATATTTTATATAAATTCATTTATATTTTACCTGATCTCTGTTTTATGAAACAGTTATATATTGGAGAGATGATTGGAGCTAGGATTTTGTAGTTGTAGGAACCTGCTTTCGTCAGATAGCCAGTCCTGAGTCCTTATTTTATAGCTGAGGAAGCAAAGAATTGCAGAGGTTACACCACTGGTTAGAGGCAGAGCCAGGATTCAGTTTAGGTCTCTATACTATTTCAGACGACTCAGTAAGGCACCTTGAGATAAACTGTAGGGACTGGTTGAATGATAAAAGGCAAGTTAAGAAAAATAACACATCAGAAGGCAAAGAGAGTAAAGGAAAATGAATTAGGATAACTAGTATTGTATAACATTTTATCATTTATGACTCATTTTCATATGTATTTTATTCTCCTAGCAACCTTTGAAGGCGAGTGTTATCCCTATTTTGTAAATGGAAAAATAGGTTCAGAAAATGGCTTGCTTGTGGTTGCTTCTGGTCAGTGGCAAAACCAAGTCTTGCCTGAAATGTCTTGTTTTTCCTACTCCAACAAAAAAGTTTACTCGTGTCCAGAGAGTCATAAGAATAGGGAGGGGCTATGTATAGAGATATTCACGGCTGATAATCTGTATTCAAGGAAATAGGCTTTAGGTGAAAAAGACAGGAAAGATAGTGGTTTAAGCTACTAGGTTCCATCTTCCTCTGCAATTTAAGGTTTAAGGTACCCAGCCTTTGTATATCTCTATGGCCCAGTGGGTAATAGTCCATGACTTGCATTGCAAGGTGCCACTTCAGATGGCTGACCCTTCTTTGGACTTAATACAGCTTATACTATCTGTTCATAGTGTCCATCCTACAACTGACGCTTTCTGCATGAAGATTCATGTCCACAATTGTGATGGAAATCGGGCAGCATTCAAACCTTCACATAGAGATGCCATGAGGCCAAATAAGGCTTGCATGAGATCTTGCTTTGAAATTTCCAGAAAGAAAGGGTTGTATGAATCCAGGATATTGTGATTTTATTCATTCCTATCCCCATAAAGTTTATGACACTGTTTGCTGTTTTGTTTTTAAAGGGCCAACCCAATGCTAGTGAAGATTACAGAGAAGCTTCCTGTGCTGTGAACCTTGTTTTAAGATTAAGGTAAATAATACTGCTGTTCATTCTGCATTATTTTTCCAATAGTACAATAATTTGATCTCCTTCATTAACTTTTCATAATAATAGCATAAAGTAAAATTGTTAACTTATTTGATTTCCCTGAACAACCAATGTATGCAGTATTCCCAAGCCTAATTGTGCTCTCCTAATTGCTTGCTAAAGAAGAATAAGAGAGAAAGCACCATATGAGTGTGTCTGCAGGCTCAGTGTACCTATCATTAAATTTTTTCTTTGCCTTTTCTTTCTTGGTTTTTTTTTCTCTTTTTTTCTTTTTACAATGTAAGATCACAGTAAGAGATTTTTAATGAGTTTCTTTCACACTTCAGCAGTCTCTGACAGAAATAAACCATGCTTGTACTACAAGTTGCCTGTTCAGAACATTTTTCAGTGGCAGGTTTGATCAGCCACTGTGGAGAAATGACAGATATATTTTGAAAGAAATCTTCGTCTTCTAGGATATGGATACAAATATGGTGCCTGACAATATAGTCTTTGTAGTTGAGTGAATGAGAGCTGTTTCTATTTTAAGGATTTTTACACTTAAAGATTCATCTTTGTGATATTCTTTGTTAAGAATTTGATATCTTAAGACAAAATAAATTTGTTTAAAGTTAAGTAAACAACTTAATTTACCAGGTCAGTTAGAATACTGTCATGTCTTCGAAGGTATTTTAAAATAAGTAATACACATGTTGTCTTCTGACAATTAAACAAATAAAGCATGTGACTCCTAGACATTATCAGGGCTGTAACTGGAAAAAGTAGGTTCATCCTCAAGGTTAGTTTCCAGTCATCTGAGTTATAGTCTGTCCAAGTAGATTATCGTCACTGTAGTCACTTCTTGCTTCTGATGGCCATTTACAGTCTGCAGTGTATTTTCACATACTTATCAGGGGAATTTATAATAACCCTTGGGGTGATTTAATTCAGAGTTGATTTTCTAGTCAAGAAGTGAAATTATTACAAGACTGTTTTTCTTATGTTTGAAAGTAGCCTTGATTATTATTCACAATTAGTGAATTTAGCAATCGCGAAGGAATGAAATGACCCATTCTCTTTTTGTTTGATTTGGAACCAGGTTTTTTCTTTCATTTATTTTTTTACTTGTTCAATTATTGATTCATTCAGTCCATATTTATGAGGAACCCACTCTGTATGTGCCTGGAACTTCATGCCAGGCTGGGTTTTGTCACTGAGGCACAGTGGTGAGTGAGATTATGGTGAAACTGCAGTCTAGCCCACTGATCATAGTATAGGAAATGACCTTTAGAATCCAGCAGTCCAGTCTCCTACTGGCCTCTATGCATGCTAAAGCTCACTTTTCCTCCTTGATTGCCTCTTTGATATTGAAAATCCTTAATTGTTAGATGGTTCTTCTTCTTCCTTCTAAAGATTCAATTGATCTTCCTGTCTGGGGTCCTATGGGCTCTAATTCTCCCCCTTAGAGCAAATATCAGGCTCTCTGGATAAAAGTTTCCTGGAGAATATGTCAAGACATGTATTCCTGAGTCTTATCTCTTTTGCTGTAGATACTAGAGCATTATAAAACAAATGTATTCCCTTATTTTTCTGAGAGCCGTTTGTACATTTGCAAGACTTGTCCTATTCCTAGACAAAGTAACACAAGTATCTTTAGCCTTGCCTTCGATATACTTTCTGTATAGATTAACATTTAATCTGCATCTGCTTTATTTACCTTTTCTCTCATGGATCTAGGTTGTTATTTTCATAAGTTTGTGGCTTAGATTACTAGTCTTACAAGATGTTCCAGGAAGAAAGGTTTCCATGTTCAAATAAGTTAAGAGACAATGCATGCTATTCATCTGTGTACACACACATACATATGCAGATTTTGGGAAATCACGAGGAATATTAACATATTAAGTATTCTAAGAAGTTCTGCAGGAAAGTAATTTGTTTACCTTTGATGATATAAAATCTATTCAGCCTTGAAACTCATTTTATGCAATTATTTCTCAGTTTTAGCCTTATGTCTTTTGAATGTAGCACCCATATGTAAATATAGGACTGTAGTATTTAAATTCCATCATATTCCAGTGTGTGATCTGAGCATGTGATTTTTGCAATTCATACTATATGTTTCTCCTAAAACAGCCTGAGTTTTCATCACCTTTTGAAGTGCACAGCAAGACTCAGCTGTCAAACAAAACAGCTGTTTTTGTTTATTTTCATTTGAAGGGCAACCCAGCCTAATTCTGAACCGCAACTCATGTTTTCAACTCTAGGTATAACTCTAGGTGTAACTAATTTTTAATTTGTTTCTTGCTCACCATATTCTTCAATCATAATCATCAATGTGTCATATTGGTTACAATGCTTGGATATATGTCATTTGCCAATTTGATGAACTTAATCTTTACCTAAATCTTAAATCTTTGACTAAGGTATGCTAAGGGAGGACCGGGTCTTCTGGCATCTGTTAGATACCACTCACTTTCTGAGTAACTTTGTATAATTAACTGTCAATTTTTGGTACTGTTGTTCAACCAGAAACAAATCCAATAAACTCTTTCTAGTGGACATCTAGTCAACTATTCAGAAGGCTATCATAAAGGGATCTATGAAATGTGTTGCTGAAATGAAAACATACTACATTAATGACATTTTTATGAGTCTAACCACCTAAAAACACTTTCAAATGATAGAAATGAATTCTAGTATGATTTACTCAGTGAACAAGTGCTCAAGACTAATTGTGGTAATCTGCTCAGATTGCCATAAAAAAAAATTGCCACAGACTGGGTGGCAGAAACAGTAGAAATTTATTTTCTCATAGTTCTAGAGATTGGAAGTCAGATCAAGGTGTCAGCATTGTTGGTTTCTGGGGAGGGCTTTTTTCCTTGATGTCTTCTTACCATGTCCTGACATGGTAGAGAGAGTGAGAGTAAGGTCTTTGGTGACTCTTAGGTCCCACCCTCATCACCACGTCTAAACGTAATGACCTCCCAAAGGCCCCATCAATAAATACCATCATATTGAGGGTTAGGTCTTCAGCATATGAATTTGGGGGAGTGGGGACACACACAATTCAGTCCATGGTATCTTTTTCTGGTGGTATCTTCCCCCCCTGTTTATAAGTTATTTGTTTCATCTATTGCTTTTCATATTTGTGAACTTATGAATCTCTCAGAATATATTGTTGAACTGGGGCAGGAGCAGGATGTCCATGTATTTCAGTTTTAGAAATAACTTTTGAGAGTTATAAGTTAAATATTATTAGGTTTTTGTGACCACTCTGTGCTAAAGAGTGACATGTGAGTAAATGTAGACAGTAAATACATTATTCATTATTTCTATAAATATTTATTGAGCATCTACTACATGCATGGCAGTATTCTGGTTGCTGTAATATAGCAGTAGAAAAAAGAAAAGGCAAATTTCTTGCCCTTAAGGAGCTTACATTTTAAGAGCTCGGGAGAGGAAGAAACCAAATATTCAAATTATATACATGATATACCCTGGTGTCTGAAGGAAAAGCTACATCAGGAGGATAAAAGGTAAGCGGGATGTTATTCTATATTATGGAAGGTGTATTAGTTTTTTATTGCTGTATAAAATATTAACACAAATAATGACTTAAGACAACACCCATTTATTATATCATAGTTTCTGTAGGTTGGAAATCTGGGCACAGATTAACTGGGTTCTTTGCTCAGTGTCTCATAAGGCCGAAATTAAGTCATGCTCATCTGGAGCTAATGATCTTCTTCCCAGCATATTTGGGTTATTGGCAGAATTTAGCCCCTTGCAGTTTTAGTCTGAGGTCCTCCACTCTTACAGGCCACACTTCTCTATAGACAGTTCACAGCATGACTCTTGGCTTTTTCAAGACCTCTTCCCTTCTCTTCAAGACCTCAGTCCTTCTGTTAAAGGTTTTCTACCTAATTAAGCCAATCTCACTTAGGATAGTCTCCCTTTTGCTGAACTTAAAATCAACTGATTAGGAACCTTAGTTACATCTTAACCTTTGCCATGGTATATAACTTAATCACAGGAATGGCATTTCATCATATTACAGGTCCCCTTTATGCTCAAAGGGAGAGGATGGTGCAGGGCATGTACACTGGGGAATAGGAATGGTGGGGCCATCTAGAATTCTGCCTACCACAGAAGGCAGAAATGATATTTGAGCAGATAGACGCCCTAATGGAAGTGAGGAATCAAGCCATGAGGCAGAGCGAACAGCAATTGTAATGGTTTTAAGCTAGAAGCATGTTTAAGCAATTTTAAATACAGCCAGTAGACCAGTGTGGGAATAGTAGTTGGTGACGGGGTCAGAGAGTTAGCAGGGACCAAACCACATGGGGCTGTGTAGCCTGTGGTGACGACTTTGTTTCTCACTGTTAGAGGATGGGAAGTCATCAGAGGTCTGTGAACAGAGGAGTGATATGATCTGGGTTAAATTTGTAAAAGAGCACTGCGATTTCTTTAAAGAGAGTAGACCCTGTAGCGACCATAATAGGTGGCAGTGAGGGACCCTTGGCTGGCTACTTCTGTGGTACGGTGAGTGATGACTTAACTTGGACCAGAGTGAGGACTAATGGAGATGCAAGGCAGTTATTGGATTCTGGGCTGGGAAGAAATAACTCAAAGACTATTCAAAGTTTGGACCTTAAAACAGGTACAGCGTTACTATCTTCTGAGATGGGCAGGAGAGTTGGAATTGTAGGTTGGGATGGAATCAAGAACTCAGTTTTAGACATGTAAGTGTGAATTGTCTGTTAAATACCTATGGAGGAATGTCAGGTAGGTATTTGGTGCACGATTTCAAAGTTGTTTGGGCTAGAGACATAAAGTCAAAAACTGTTGGTACATATGGCATTTCAAGCTATGAAATTAGTGGAACCATTTAGGTAGTGAGTGAAGGCAGAGAAGTGGACCGGTACACTCTTCCACGTGGTGCTTAGAAAAACCATCCACTGACTGAGAAGGAGAGGCTGGTGAGGTAAAGGAGCGAGTGATGGTCATGTAAACCAAATGGAGGAAGTGCTTCAAGAAAGGGGTGAAAAGCTGCATCAAATGCAGTAGAGTGAGAACTAAGAATTTACAGGAATTTTACGTGTTTGGCAAAACAAAGCACATGCTTGACCTTGACAGCAATTGTTTCAATGGAGTAATGAGGACAAAAGATTGATCCTACTGGGTTCAAGGATAGTGGCAAGACAGAACATGGGGTTAACAAGGATAAATAACTTTTTAGTGCAGATAATTCTTGCTAGAAATTCTCTGTGGTAGAGGAAAGCAATGGAGTGGTAGATCAATGAGAATATGGGCTAAAGGAAGATTCTTTAAAAATCGTGTTTATAGATTAATGGGAATTATTCAACAGAGAAGGGAAAATTAAATGAGGGAGGGGACATTGCAAGACCTATGTCCTCAAATGAATAAGTAGGGCTGATGCCCAGGCATCATGTAGATGTCAGCCTTAGGAGAAGGGAGAGTTCACCTGTTAGACGGTGCAGCCACCATAACGGAAAGGCAGGCAGGGGAAGTGGGTGCAAGGAGATTGGAGGATTTGGGAGCGGAGGTGTGGAAGTCCTCTTCTGTTGTTTGAATGTTTTCAGTAAAATAAGGAATGTCACCGGTTGAGAGTGAGAAAGGAAAAGAAGGCATGAGATTTGAGAAGAGAGGAGAAAGAGTTTTGTAGAAGAGCAGGAGAGTACATTTTCTAGGGAAATATAGAAGGATTAGTCAGGTGCACCAGGGATCGCTTGAGGTTAATGGTTGTGATATAAAAGTGTCCCTGAAATGGACATCATCCTAATGCCCCAGAATGTATGTGTATGTGTATATGTATGGTTATACTTGAAATGGAAACTAAACATTTAAAAACGTTCATAGAGGATTCTATGTAGCCAAGAGCCCTGTTTTCAAAACATTGTTTAAGTCATAAATATGGGTCGCAGAATTGCCATCAAACTGATCTCTTGTGTACAGGATGACTGTCCCTTGCCCTCTTCTCCCACCCCACTACCCTTCAGAGGTCCAACTTCTTTCTCTTAAAGCCTTCAAAGCTATAAGCTCGTTGAGTTATCGAAACCTTGCCATCCAGTGTTGGTCTCTGCCATGCAGTTTCTTCATACCCCAGTCCCCATTTGAAATGTACTCTGGATCATTTGCACTGCCTCTGGGACTGAACAAGGTAGCTCCTAAACCAGCCTGTGGAAGAGGAAGTTTGAAGGCTGTTCTTGGCTAATGTTGATCACATTTTTAAAAATCCATGCCCTCTTTTACACCTTCCTCGTTTGTTTCAGTCTCCATGTCAAGACTATAATGTGTGTGTACAAATGTGCATATAGACATATATGCCTGCATACATATACATACATATATAGTTATATATGCCCTCATTCTCTTTGCAAATCACTGGTCTACACAGGGTGAGGCTGTCAGGAATTGGGAAACCGTAGGTTTGCCTTTCTTATTCCCGGAAGCCATCTGGGTGTGATAGTTATGTGTGTTGTGCCCCACAGGCTAGTGGGTAGGAGACTTCAGTTCACGCCACCCTTTCATCAGTCTTTAACTGATGCTATGTGGGTGGCTGTCTTCTCTACCTCCTGAAAAGGTCACTGTGACTTTCTTTTTGACATAGCATTTTATAGACTCCTCTGCTAGGAACATGACTTCTTCCCTCACTGAACAACTCCTACTCCCCTACCCCCCTTCAGCCTCACCTTCATTCTGTGTGTAGGAAATAGGGAAATATTTTACTTTTCAAAATATCACATTCTAAAAAATACATTGTGGCTACAGGTAATGTATTTCTCCATGATTTATTTATTTCTGGTGATCATAGGCAAACGACTGAGGAGGCAAAAAGGTAATTTCTTCTTTGAAGAATATTATTGCTTTAACTTGCTTTTAAAAGTGACCAGTTATATGTAATATTAGAGAATTAGGATTAAACCATAGATCTCAATGTTAAATGCTAGAGATAGTTAAAATGTAGATTTTTCTTTTATATGGTTTGCCAGTGTTTTCTTGTCCATTGTATATATGGTAATGCCATCTATAATAAAAAATAGAGTATCATAAAGTCTGGTACAAAATAAGGAAATCCTCCTAAACACATCTCAGGAGAAAAATACCAAGCGGGCCACTTTGTAATTTATATACTGTCAGTAGATGGTAATACAACTTTTGATTTGAATCAAACATTGTATAAATATTTTGCCATTAGTGCATTTTTCATAAAATAAAATAGTCATGTATTTGATATAAAACATGTGTTTCTTAGAATCAGGCTCAGTGACTTGGAAAAATGATAAACTTATCAGTTAAATTGTTAATTCCTTTGTGTTAGATGCTGTTCATACTTTGATAGTTTAGCCCTGTGGATTGCATTTACAGTTTTGCTGAAGGCAACCGTGACAATTGTCATGCATAGATACACTGGCTTGGTATGTCTCATCAACTTGTTCATAATGAATTTACCTTGTTGTTAGGTAGCAGTATCATCAGACCTTGATGGACCCGTTAAAGACCCCAGATCAACATGGTGGTTTCCTGCTTGAAGGGAAAAATCTCTAGAATAGGGTATTTATTTATTTTAACAAAAATCCTCCAGTATGACAGTGTGTAATTCAACTTATTATTTTAGTTACTCTGTTAAAAGGTGCAGTTAGCTATTTTTAAAGAACAGACTTAGTAAATTATGATTTCATAAAGAAAGCTAAATCTGTTAGAAACAACACTGATCACTCTTTTATCATTAGTATGCCCCAATTTTAATTCTATTATATTGTTATTCAGGAGGCATTAACATTCTTAAACTGTTCTCCAGCCTGTAAAATAGGGTTAATTGCATAATTCTTCCTAGTCAAGTGGCTGGGAGGCTTGATTAATTTTTCCCTGAAAGGTTAAATAGTGTAGGCATAGTGTTAAGTTATGCAATGCTTTTTTAGTACATGTTCTTTCTTTCCTCTCCAACAAACTACTTATTTACTGCTTTCTTTGTGCAAGGCTTTGTTGAAAATCCAAAGATGAATAAGACAGGGTTTCTGCACTCAAAGAGCTTACTCTGTAGGCGGAGAGATCAGATCCCGCACAAGTGACTGTAATACAAGGTAGAAAGTGATAAATGCAATGAGAAGAGAGACAAAAAGAAGAGCTGTGGGTAGTTAGAGGAAAGTGAGAGCCCTTTTGTCTGGATATTATCTTTGGTTTGCTTGTTTCCATAGTAACCAGTGTTTTTTTTTTTTAACAACCAAATTTTGAGAAGAGTAACGGGCAGGATGATTCTAGGGTAGTGTAGATTCTTTGGTAAAGACCACAGTCTGACAGTCTTAAATTATTTCTGACAAGACCACGTTTGTTTTTCAGTAGAGCGATATGTATTATTAGATATACAGTTCTTATTTATCATAATACTACATTAAAGGGATTGGCAGTAGTGGGTCACTGGTAGGGGAGGTGGGGGGGGCACATAATACTAATGAGGGTACTCGATCCCAAACCAGGCAAAGTGAGGACCAATGGGAGCCCCAGACTTCACCTGTACAATGACCACTTATGTACCTAACTCTGAATTGTACCCCACATTTAAAAATATATATGTGTGTATATATATATACACATACACACAGTTCTTTAATCTAAAAAATGTGTACTTAATTTTTTGGATGTTCTCCTTTGATTGTTTTCTTCCCTTTGAGAATTGGAGTCTTTATTGTGCATTTTGGCTTTATTGCTAGTGGTGTCCTTCAAAAAGATGAAGTACCTACTATGTGCACTACGATAAATACATTATCTGCTTTGTCGTGGTTAATCGCCATAGAACCACCATAACATCAATTATGTTGTAACTGACATTTCACGCATGAGGAGATTAAGGTCTGAAATCATGAAGTAATTTGTCTAACACTGTAAAGCTCATGAGATGCAGAAACAGGTCTTGAACCTAGGTCTGTTTAACATGTTGGTCCTATTCTCCACTTGACCCAGTGACCTTGCTCTATTCAGTTCCCATTTTGAATGCAGTAAGAACCTTCTATACTTGAGAACTGTTACATTTACCTGTCTTCTCATTAACATTTCACGTAGATACTCTTTTAACAGTGTTTCCTGATAAACTCATCATTAAATATTATGACAGGAATATCTGAAAATATTTTTCTTGGAGGAGATGCTGAAGATGCTGCTGAAAATAGCAACTACCATTTATAGTGTTTTAATAATTTTAAAAGCACTGTCACATCACTTGCCTGATTTAATTTTTCCTTCCATCCTTCATTTGCTGCTGACAGACAAAAAAGAAAGATCAGAGATGTTAAGTGACTTTCCTGCAATCACAGAGCTAATTCTCCAGCTGGCTGGCATCTGGGTCTCCTGATGCTAATTAAGTGTTATTGATGGTATGGTATAGGGAGATAGTATATATATAGGTAATATAGGATAGTATAAATTGTTGCCTTTTGCATATATAAAATCTTTCTGCTGGCAAACATGCTAGAAGAAAGGTTTGTATTCACAAAAATTTGGTAAATAAGGGAAGCAAAATAGAATGAAAAACCATTCATTGGGAGATAACACTTGTATTTTCCTGAAAATTGAACAAAAAGACGCTGTGAGTTCAAATGCTTTCAACAATAGGGAATGTATAGAGTTCTTTAAAGGTATATATTACTTCTTTATTTTCAAGCCATAAACAATCATCTTAGAAATTTAGAAAATCAAAACAAATTGAGAGGAAAAAAAATCAAGAATTAGATCATCCGTAATCTCAATACCCAGAGATAAATTATTATTAACCTCTTGATAAATATTCTTCTAGACTTTATTCCACATACATGTTAATGTGGAGTTAAAAATGTTGAATGCTATTGTGTAAACATTTTACTTTACTGAAAAACAATGTACACTGTTTTATAATCTGCTTTATTTTAGTAATATGTCCTGGATACCTCTGAGTATCAATAAATATGAATCTATACAATCCTTTATTTTTTTTGAGTTGGAATCTCACTCTGTCGCCCAGACTGGAGTGCAGTAGCCGCTCCCGGCCAATGCAGCCTCGACCTGCTGGGCTCCGGTGATCCTTCCGCCTCAGCCTTCCAAGTAGCCGGAATTACAGGCATGTGCTACCATGCCCAGCTAATTTTTGATTTATTGTAGAGATAGGGTCTTGCCAAGTTGGCCAGGCGGGTTTCGAACCCGTGGGCTCAGGCAATCCACTCACCTTAGCCTCCCAAAGCGCGGGATTACAGGCTGAGCCACTGAGCCCGGTTTACAATCCTTTTTAATGGCTTCCTTATGTTTTGATTAAATGTGTCAAAACTTTTGTTACTTAAAAAGTATTATCTGATATTTAGGGAGTTCCCTGTTTTTCATTATTGCTACATCTAAAAAAACTTTTTTTTTTTTGAGTTGGAGTCTCACTGTCACCCAGACTGGAGTGCAGTGGCCGTTCCCGGCCACCGCAGCCTCGACCTGCTGGGCTCCGGCAATCCTTCCGCCTCAGCCTTCCAAGTAGCTGGAACTACAGGCGCCTGCTCCCACACCCGGCTAATTTTTTATTTATTGTAGAGATGAGGTCTCGTCAAGTTGCCCATGCGGGTCTCGAACCCACGGGCTCAGGCAATCCACTCATCTCAGCCTCCCAAAGTGCTGGGATTACAGGCTGAGCCACCGAGCCCGGCTTAAAAACTTTTATGTGCAAAAATCACAAACGATATTTGGAAGCTGCTCAATAGGAAAATTCTTTTTAGTATTGAATTTTGACCTTAGTGAAATGCTCTTACACTTTGAGAAGCCTGAAGATTTATAACTGAGTAAGCTCAGTCTCAAAGCACATAGGGATTATTTAAGTGTTGGTTGTGGCTCTTGGGTTAGCAGAGGTTGTCATCATCTGTGTAGAGGCAGATACCATTTTCTTACTTTGTGTTAGGACTGAGTTCTTAGAGCAGGGCCTTATCTATGGCCCTTCACTGAGAAGTTACAAAATGGGATGATTTCTGAATGTAAGTAACTTCCTCACCAATGATAGACCACAAAGACAGGCTTTCATTTTGAAGCTGTCCTTTTAGGTTCTTCTTTCTAATGCTTATTCTTTTTTTTTTTTGGAGATAGAATCTCACTCTGTTACCCAGTTTAGAGTGCAGTGGCATGATTATGGCTTACCGGCAGCCTCAACCTCCTGGACTCAGACGATCTTCCCACCTCAGCCTCCCGAGTAGCTGAGACCACAAGTGTGCACCACCATGCCTGGCTAGTTTTTGTGTATCTTGTACAGATGAGATCTTGCTATTTTGCCTAGGCCAGTTTTGAACTCCTGGGCTCAAGCAGTTCTCCCACTGCAGCCTCCCAAAGTGCTGGGATTACAGTTGTAAGCCACCGCTCCCAGTCTTCTAATGCTTATTATTTATATAATCCTTCCTTGGCCACTTGCTGTGAGCATCCTGGGGTTAGAGGAGATAACACATGTATATAACAGTTGGAGGAGATGAGAGATCACCTTTATGATCTTAGAGCCTTAAACAATGCCTGGCATGTGATAGATTGATAAATGTATACTAACCTCTGTGGAAAACAATTTGGCGATTCCTAAAAGATCTAAAATTCAATCTTCCATACAACCCCTGAATCCCCCTACTAGGAATATACCTGAAAGAACTCAAATCACTCTGTGAAAAAGATACCTGCACACGCATGTTTGTTGCAGCATTATTCACAATAGCGAAAACCTAGAACCAACCATGCTGCCCATTAAAAGAGAACTGGATAAAAAAAGGTGGTACATATACATGATGGAATGTTATGCAGCCATAAAGAAGGACAAAATTATGAACTTTGCAGCAACTTGGATGGACTTAGCGTCTATATTACTGAGTGATCTATCACAGAAACAAAGAACTGAGTATCACATGTTCTCACTCATAAGCGGACCATGAACAATTATCATAATACTATAAGAAAGGGATTGGTAGCAGTGGGAAACTGCCAGGGGAGGAGACACACCTCATCAACAAGGGTACCTGTATAATGAACATTTGTATACCTAACCCTGAATTGTACTCCACATCTTTAAAATAAAAAATTAAAGTAAATAAATAAATAAATAAATATGTACCTCACACATGCCAACTGAAGGATTTTTAATGACAGGCATATTTTACAAACTTAATAATATCAAAATGCCTCCTGAGGTTTTTTTTTTTTTTTTTGTAGCTCTTTATTTTTGACACCATAGTGAAAATGTGTACAAAGAAATACTCCTTTGTTATATTTCTCCTTCAAAAAAACCCCAAGCAAGTCAATCCTTTTGACATAATCTCTTTTGTTCTTTTACGTACTCTGCTTTTAAAACAAAAGTGAACTTTTAAAGATACCCACTATTTTAAAGACATTTTCTCTTCATGCCTAATTGTGCCATAACATTAAAAGACTCACAAGAAGGAAGCAAAAATTCATAGACAATGTGAAGAGTCCCGGAAATAGAGCCAAACAATCAGCCCAGCATGTAAGACCTGCAAGGACAGTTTCTGTGGCTGAGATATCAACAAAGTCATGTGAAATGAGGGTCTTGGATGGCATTTTCTGCCTTTTGTTTGTCTCCCGTAGGCTTGTCACCAATATCTATTGGCTGTACCTACCTCTAGGTCTTGGGACCAATTCTCATTGTTAGAATTTTAAAGTGTTGGTGTGACATGCTTCTTCTCCTAGGCCCCTCTTCAGTAGGAGGTTTCTTTGTAAACAGTCTCCTCTATCTCCCCTTTTCTCACTAAAAGGATAGTGAAGTAGACACCTGTAGGTAGCTAAAGGATGGAAGCTGGCACACTTCTGTGGAGCTCACCTCTGACTGTAGCTCTGAAGCAGAGTATTTTCAGGGGAGCTTTCCTCGGGCCTCAGAGAAGTGGAGTAAACTGTGTGCAATGTCACATGACCAGTCAACCTTATGAGTGGTGTGGAGGAGCAGCCTCCTTGTACCCCTCTCATCCTAGGTTCCACGGTGCTGTGGCCAGTGATCAGTCTTGCATGCTGGACTGATTGGTCATATTTTTGAGACTCTCACATTTTTCTATGAACTTTTGCCTCTTTCTCATGAGCCTTTTAATGCCGTTGCACAGATAGGCACGAAGAGAAAATTTCCTAAAAGTAGTAGATACCTTAAAAAGCTTTGGCGGCATTTAAATCAATGTTAATTACCTGATACCTTGGCTGGTAATAGCCTGAGATTTTCACAAACGCCTTAGTATTTTAAGTGATCCTTCCTGTCGCTATGCAGAGCCTGTCTCCCTTATCCTTTTTTATATTCCACCTTTCCTGGCTGCTGATGAGGTAACCTGCTGCTCTTTGCATTCTAAAAATTCTCTCCAGTTTTATCAGGGAAGATTGTCTCTTAGGACTTGTCCTCTTGATCAGAGATGAATAATTCCGGAGACTGTTTGCAAAGTTATTTCAGTTCTCAGTTACCATATCTCTAGAGATAATGAATGGTAAGATTTCTTCCTCGAAATGTTGAGTCTTAGAAAGGTAACAAGCATATTTCAGTTCGGGGGCTCTCTTTGCATTAACTTTTCTTTCCCCGTTGAAGCCAGGCTTCTTGGAATATAATTTTAACTTCATTTTGCAATCCCCAAAGTGCCAGAAAACTTGGTTCATCTTGGTAAAATTCCAACAGTTGTTAACTGGTGGTACGTGGGAAACTCCTGCTGCCCGATGAGTATCATTGGTTGGCCTTTGTGTTAGTTTTCTATCACTGCCGTAACAAATTACCACAAATCTAGTGACTTAAAGCAGCACAAACGTATCATCTTCCAGTCTGTAGGTCAGAAGTTTAGCAGGAGTCTCAGTGGGCTAAAATCAAGATGTTGCAGGGCTGCGGTCCTTTCTGGAGGCCCCTGGGAAGAAGCTGTTTCCTTGCCTTTTCCAGCTTCTAGAGGCCCCCGGTGTCCCTCAGCTTCTGTCCCGCTTCCTCCCTCTGCAAAGCCAGCACCATAACATCTCTGTGACCTTGCTTCGGTTGTCACATCTTTCTCTGACCACCAAAAGGGAAGGTCCTCTGACTTTAAGGACTCATGTGATTGGAATGGTCCCTCCAGCATAATCTCCCCTCTCTAGGTCCTTAACTTAACTTCATCTACAAAGTCTTTTTTTGTCACAAAATGTAACATATTCTTAGGTTTCTGAAATTTGGCTGCGGACATATTTGGGAGGCAGTGATTCTAATAGTAGAGAGAGACTTTAAGTGTCTCTCTTTAGTTTCTGGTGTGTAATTCCTTTTCTACTTTTTGTTTCACTTCCTGGTCCCACATTTCTTGATATTATAGAGCCTAATTGTGGTGCCTGTCACATTCCTAACAGTCAAGCTTCCCTGAAGTTGGGCCTTGAACTTTCATCATCTCGGATTATTATTATGGAACACTTGCAGGGTGCCCAGTGTATGCCAAATGCTGCAAGTAAGATACACATGTATATGAATCTTACTTTTTTCCATCTTTTGAATGTATCAGAGACAATTCTATGGAAAATGCAATTGCCTATCTCATCCCTTTTAGCTGATAGGAGGGATTACTTAAAAGTGTAAGGTAATTTGTGAACATATCCTAGGAAGTTTCGGAGGTTCAGATCTGAACCTGCGATTCCCCTCTGGTCTCTTTTAGAATCTAGCACCCAGTTCTTTAGTTCTTTACTGGCATGGGTGAATAGTGTTTCCAACTCTTCTCCATTGCAAACAATGTCACCTTGACACACATCTGATTATTTGCCAAGTGAGAGTGTAAACACAGACAGGGGTCAGGAAAGTATGGGATGTAGTAAAGGAGAATTGCAAGTGCTCAGTTGGTGGCTGGACTAATAATTATTATTAAAGATAGCATTTACTCCTTACTAACCATATGGAATGTAGTGTGTTAAATGTCCACTGCTTTATTTTCTTTACTTCTAACAACCCTGTGAAATAGATAGTAGTAGTATTCTCATTTATAGGTGAAAAAATACAAAGCTCAGAAGTTAATCTACTTGCCTAGGGAGTTGCATTTCTGGTTAAGCAGGAATTCCAGCTTGTGCTATTTGATCCTGGTAGGTGTTCATTCAGACATGGACCTGGATAGCTTGCAATGAAAGAAAAGGCCAGAAATACAGATTGGCAGTCACTAGGGTATGTGGATTTTGAATTTTATAGGCAGTGGAAAGTAATTACAATATTTTGGGCGGTGACAGAAGGCAACACGGTAAGAGAATTGTTAGGACTTTTGCTCACTTAGAAATTGAGGTTTGTTTTTCTCCCTTTCTACATTTTTGCCGTTATTATCCAACATTAGCCATATATTCCAGATGTTCAGTGGTAGCTGGGAGGGAGCTGGTTAATTCAGGGGAGTCTTTATCTTTTTCATTTCACTCTCAGGGATTCTGAGTCTTCAGCAGTGTTTGTTTCACACTGTTTTTCTCTGTGAATCAAATGAAACTTCAGTGAGCATCTGGGCAAGGGCCAAATGGTACTCAGTGATTGTTGGGTTACCAGGGCCATCATTAGTCATTCCTCTTGCAAGTGGGGATAAGAACCATCTTGTCAACAGCATGATGTACCAGGCTGTTGCAGCGCTGACCACATTTAGTCTGTATGATGCTGTTGAGTGTGTTACATGGATCAAATCACTCTAGAAGCATTACCCTTGTCATCACATGTGGATCTGCAGAGTTGGGGAAAATAAATAATACCAGCACCTGAATATGGTGCCAAATTTAGATGCCAGTCACTGGTTGTCAAGTGATAGTAAGTCTAGAGATGAGGCAAAGATGTAGCTGGAGAATAGCAAGAGTTGGCAACAAAAGATGTGGAAAGAGCAAAGCTAGAGCTGCCAGATAATGGAGAGGATGGGTGGTTCAGGTAGTATTTTCTAGAAGGCTTCATTTAGCCAGGGCCTAATCTGTACCTGGGGCCTAGAGAAGGCCTCTTAGAAGTGACCTGGTTTGGCCTAATACTTTGCCCAAGGCAGTGAAGAACATTAGCTTATCTGAACTTAAAAGCAAACTAGAAGGAGGTAGAAAATGTCCACTGTATTTTAGGGAACCATAGCAAAATAAAAAATTCATCATTTTATAAATATCTTCATTTAATCAGAATTTGGCTGCAAAGAGTAACTGGAGATTACCTTCCAAGCTTTCAGCCTCGGTACCATGTAGAAATCTGACTATAACACAAATATGAGAACTACTTTTTTCAAAATTTCTCAGAAAATAAAACTCTGTACTCTCCTCTGGTAATCTGCTTAGCTCAGTGAGTTACTTCCCCAGTAGTTAAGTAACTTTAATCTCCAAAGGAATGAGTTTTGGTGGAGTTTTTAATGAATTTGGTTATCGAAGATGCCGTCAAGCATACCTGGCCACAAAATATTTCTGTAAGTCTTTAAAACCCTTTGATGCATTTTTATTTGCAGATATAAATATCTTTTTGCAAAAGCACTGGAGGGCTTCCGCCCTGGGCAAGAAAGCAAATGACTTTCTCTGACACAGAGAGCCCTGGGAAGGAGAAGTTGGTCTCCCACACCCATAAGTTTTAGACTCTTTGTTCATACTAATCATGTAAGTCTAAGCTTGCTGCAGTGGGTACTTTAAGATGACTTTTCAAGTTCCTATGTGTGTAGCATATCAGCTGATGGCCTTTGTTGTCTTAGTGGAGAAACTCTGGGGATTCTATAAAGTCAAACTCTGCACGTTTGTCTGGAGATGGTTCTAGGGTTTCTTGCAGAGGATCATATACAAGGTCAGGTCAGTCAAAAAGCTGATAGGGTTTTTGTCCTTTAATCCATTCTCTTTTTATGGTTTAATTGTACCATTTTGCTCCCCCTCCCACCCGCGCCCCCGAAAGAGAAAGCTTTCTCTGAGAATGTTCAGATGAATTATTAGTCTTCTAAAGCACTTAAAATGAATGTTTATTACCACAGCATGGGCTATACCATTTTAAACTACAACATTGTAAATCACACCAAGGATCCTAGTCAGAGTGGCCTTTTGACTGCATTAACCTCACTGTTCTGTTGCAGGGAAGTGTAGTGTTAGCTTAGAGTATTTTTAGCAATTTCAAATAGCTAAGAAGAATCTTTTTTGTTTCTCAAAATATTCTGTCTCTTTTACCTATCTCTTTCTAGAAGATCTAAAAGAAAATGGGGATCTGAAAAAAAAATCAGGGCTAAAAGATGTCTAATAACCCTTCATTCATTTTAAAAAATCAGTTTATTGAACAACAGATATTTTCTATGGTTTAAAAAAAAAAAAAGAGAAAGTTTTCTTTTTCTTTAGTCAGATTCTTCAAAAAACTCTGTCAAATCTTTTTTCCCCATCTTTGACCACAGGCATTAGGCCATAATTTTCCAGTCACTTAGGATGTAAAATAGCCAAGTCTGGTTTAAACTTCCATTTTGTATTCAACTTAGCCTTTCTCCCTTCCCCTCATCCACCTATCCCCCCTACCTGGGGAGGGGACACTGCTCTTCTCTCCTTTTTGTGCTTTCTCCTCTTCTCTCTCAGGCTGCCGCTGTCCTCTGAGGCAGTCATCCAAAGGCTGGCTCTTTAGTGGAGACCCCAGTGGGACCTCCTGAAGAGGTATAAGCCAGCGCCACTTCTTCTTTTCACCCCAGGAGGTGTGCACGTGGCCCTCAGGAGCGGGGGAAACGGCAGGATGGCTTGATTTGGGCTACTTTCCTCCTTTACCATATCAAGCCATGAGTGTAGATGTGCACACACGCTCTAAAGCTGCTCCTTCTCTGCACTCTGCTATGTCTAGCTGGTTTTCTTATCATTGCTCAAGTTATCAGGGGTAGGGCTGATTAATAAGCCTACTCCCTAAGTAAGTATCTGGAGAGTGAGATGCCAGCCTTCCCTCCTTGCAGGCCCCTCTGATGTGTAAAGTGACACTCTGGGGGACTCCTACAGTTGTATTGGTAGTGGGAATTTCCAGCTCACACTCTGGGCTAATAGTTCATAATAATTCTCTGTTATTCTGTACTCCCCACTCATATTTTATTTTATTTTTTGAGACAGATTTTTGCTCTGGTTGCCCATGCTGGAGTGTGGGGGAGTGATCATAGTTCATTGCAGCCTTGAACTCCTAGGCTCCAGCAATCCTCCCGTCTCAGCCTCCCGAGTAGCTGTGACTATAGGTATACACCGCCATGCTTGGTTAATTTTTTTCATTTTTACTTTTATAAAGACAGACTCTTGATATGTTGCCCAGGTTGGTCTTGAATTACTGACCCCAAGAGATCCTTTTGCCTCAGCCTCCAAAAGTGCTGGGATTATAAGTATGCGCCTCCACACCCAGTCTTCTTATAAGGATAGGAGTTGGGGTAGTCAGAGGTCATGATTGGGACATGCAGGGCCATTTTGGCCAGTTATAAATAAGCCATGAAGGAGTGGCTGTCCTCTGATATTTATTTGTAGCACTCTTTAGAATATAGAGTACCTGATGCCTGTATATCCTTAGCTTAGCATCCTAGGAACCAGTTCTCAGATAACAGGAAATGATTCACTTAATATCCACTGACATAGTCATTCATCTCTATATATATTGAACTCCTGGGCAAGTTACCATGGGGAATATTACAAAACATCAACTTTGTCCTTTAAGGATCTCATATTTTCATTTCTGAAAATAAAGATATAAACATAGGGAATATCAAATAACCATATAAGGCAGCATGTGATGAATTACTCAAATAAATATAATTGAGAATAGTGGTGGAGTTTTCTGAATGTCAGTGTGAACTGGATAGCCAGCAGAGGCTGCCTCTGGCCTGTGTTGTGGGATGAGTGAGTCAGGAGATGCTGGGTGTTTCTGTTCTAGGGAATGCCCTCCAGCTCTGCTGTGCAATTTCTAACTGTGCCCTGTGATTGGAAGGAGAGGAAACACCCAGGGTATGGGAGGAGTAGAGGAAGTAATGTGAAAAGGTACCAAGGAACAGGTTTAGGACTAGTAATTTTTTTTTTTTTACCAGAGTGAATTTTGAAATAAAATCATTATATTCTTGTTTATAACTTTCTTTTGCTCACTTGTAGTTTCTAAGCTTCATATGACTTATACCTTTACTTTTCAAATATTCAGCAGAAGTTGTAAGGGCTTAGCTGTTTGCTGAATGTTTTTCTTTCTCGTCTCTGTTATCAGGTTGATTCCTTTTCGCTATACTTACTCATTTTTCCTCCACGTTTACTTGAAAGGAGAATTAAAATAGCTACTCTCTTTGGCCATGGGTCTGTTAGGATTGCTTCCTGTTTGGGCTCTTAGACATGTTTAGTTGGTCTCTCTTTCATGCATTCTGTCTCTTTCTCCAGTCTTCTTTGTCTCCTGTGACCCATGCCCAACAGGCTTATTGCCTCTCCTTCCACCCCAGACAGACAAGTCTTCACACACCTTTCCAAGAAACTGTCACTGTTTCATTGGGTATGCCCCACTTCAGTACAACAGACAAAGGGTGTGAATTTGAGTGTTTGTGGGAATTTGGTGGAGTGTACATTTTAAGTTTCTGCTTTCTTTTCTTTTTCTAAACTCCTGGTCATTTTATAATTTCCTTCCTGTTTCTTAGAGAATTATTAGAGACTGCTCTTTTCAGTGTTGACATCGTTTTTATAAACAGCCTTTGGGTCATATTTCAGTACTTTATCAAGATTACTTTAAGGACCTATCAAACTGATGCCCAGTAACCTCTCTTGGGCTAGAATTGACTTTATAATGTTCAGTAAATCACCATGTTTAAGGACTCTAAACTTATAGTGGCCTTGGGCTTCAAGTTGCATATTGAGTGATAAGGAAAGGAGATCTCTCTCTCTCTCTCTCTCTTTCTCTCTCTCCATTCTATTCTGTACTGTGTTATTGGTGTTGAAACTGTAGAAAGGTCCCTTAAGTCTAAGGTTACCTTAAAGGGAGGTTATCTCCGCTGTTAAAGTGGCAATACCCTTGATATATTCAACAGTACTGCAAGGACATTTCCCTTGTCCCTCAAAAGTCAGCTATTGTTATTTACTTATGCTCCTGCATACTAAAAAAAAAAAGAAGCTGTGTAAAAGTGATACATTTTTAACATGTTGCAGAGAGGAACAAGGGCTTTCACACAACCTCCCCAGAGAAGGGAATAATAATTATGTTTATAGAGTGATATCCTCTCCCTTATTTGAGAGGTTGCTTTCCACTAGCTAAATCCTCAATAATGATGCCTACATATATTGTTGTTCTGATATAAAAAATTGCAAGTGTGGGGAATTATTTTATATATAAAGAGTTCCTCACTCTAGGGAATGTCTTTACTGGATAATCTGCAGTCTCCTGAGCACAAATAAAAAATGGAAATTGAAATCTTCTAACTTTAAAGCATACATAATAAGGCTGCTGAAAGTATGAGGTCAGGACTTGTGAGAAGATCAAAATCTTCACAGAATAATATGTGCTAATGACAAAGTTCAGACCAGAAAGCAGGAAAAGACTCGAGAAAGGGCTGTGGTGGCGTTAGCACAGCCTGCGTTCTTTTGGTGGTCAGAAGTTGGTGCCTGTGTTATGCTTTTGATATAATTGTAAGCTATTGTACTCCTTCCTGCTGGGTCACTCCTGCAAAGAGAATTTATAAAGAAAATTCCCATTTGCATTGCTTCTGTGTTTTAAAATTTAGAAGCAGCTGCAACATGATTTAATCCAGCAGGGAAATATTATTTAACTACATTTTGGAGGTTGTTTGCCTTTTTGCTGTACTTACACACTTAATTGCTCCTTTTACTGTGGTTTGTATTTATTTTCAATTAAAAAATTAAGAATCATCAGCCTCCAGATTAGACTTACCTTTATTCATTATTGGTAAGTGATTTTTTTGTTATCAATGACTAATAAGTAGAACACCTCGAATTAATTAATTTCACTTGTTCAACAAACATGTTTATTTAGTGCCCACCCTATGTCAAATACTGAGCTGGAGGTATAAAAATGAATATAACAATAAAGGAAAATGTGCTCTGGTTTCTGAGTTAAAAAGTGGACTTTGAACTGTGTTTTGTTTTCCTGGTCAAAAGTTGGGTGACCAAAGATTAATTGAGTAGAGTCAGGCAGTTGGGATTGAGGGGAGGTCGGATAGATAATAGTTTATAACCTTGGGCAGATGGTTACAGACTTAAAAAATCAAATTAAGGTCGTAGCCTGCTCCCATCCCTGCCGATTAACATAGCATTTTGCAATCAATTTACATAGGTTTTCTCATCCTCAGGATCCCATATGCGGACCTCATAGAGCTCCAAAATTAGAAGGAAGAGAACTAGATTTAAGATCCTGGAAACTTATTGTTTTTCCTGGAATACTCAGACTCCATCATAACCCTTGCTTTTGAACTGGGATAACTGGACTTGAAATAGAAATCGTGTCATAATATATGTTTGTTGTCTTTAATATATAAAAGTAAGATTGCTTGCTTCTGTGGTAGAGTGTAGGTTGTATGTGAAAATTTCTAAAGGGAGAGCTTTCATAGATAGATGAACAGATAAATGAGAAATATTTAGAGGAACCAAAAGTTGAGTAAGCATTGATGTAACCATATGATGTAAACAGATTATTTTTAACTTGCCTCTTTTTCAGAGAAGACTTGAGGTAACTTACAATATGAAAACATACAGTAGGAGAAATAAAATGAAGCTAAAAATGAGACTAATTTTAAGACTATCTTTAGAGTGGAAAAAGAATTGGACCAGGAACCCAAAGTGATATAATTATAATCACAGAGAAGTAAATTTAACTTTCAACATGTTAGCAACCTGGAAATTATAATTGTCTATATAATTCCCCTCTCCTGATAAAAGTAAACCTATAAGATGACAAGATTATATAGAAAGGCATACTTTTGCTTGAAACTAGATTCGAGTGGAATTTATCTCGTGGCTCTTTATATAAAAAACCTTAGATAACACAGCAGAGAACTTGACCTACTGTATTTTTGTAAAAATGTTCTTCAATTTATTTTTCTTAGATTGACCCTCCTTAGAAATCAAGGGCTTGTCTTCATTGAGTTATAGCACAAAGTTATTTCTTCAGGGCCTAAGCCAGGTTCAGGTCTGTTTTCTTTCCACTGATCAACTCTGACAGAAGACCCTGAGCTTAAAGTTAAGGAAATGGTTTTGGCAGGAAAAGAATAGTAGTCCACGGTAATAGCAGTCTGACCATCACCCAATGCCCTCATTTGCTGTGTGTTGACTGAAGGGAATTCTTATGTTTAGATACCAGATGAACAACTAGTAACATTACTACTTTCATTGGAAAATTTAAGAATCTGATTTGATGTCTCCCAGACAGAGGGGGCTATAGAGAAGGAGCTCTGGAGATAGATCATGCAGTTTTTTTAAAGTGCCTATAATACTTTTTCTCAAATATTAAATGGATACCACACTTATAAACCATACAGTATAGGAGAAGTGATTTTTAGACTGGACAAGTAACTTTTCAAGTAGATGTGATCAATGACTTCCCTTTCCACAAACGTAGGCATATCCTTTCGATTCTAAATATATCTCCATGATTTTGGCTTTAAGGGTTGGAGGGATTGCATTTTTTGTTTGAATTTCAGCAAATGTTTATCACAAACAATAATATTAGTTTTAGCATGTTAATATTAAACTTGTTAAAAACCAAGTCAAAAAGAACAGCTATTCCAGGACATACCTAGTAAGGTCAAATCCCATGATATTCCCACTGGATAATAGGCTCCTTATGGGAAAGGACCAGATCTATTTTGTTCACCCCTGTATGTTTGGTGCCTAGCACAGCTCTTGGCACAGAAGAGCTTATTAAACACTTGTTGAAAAAATAAATGATGACAATTCTTACCTTCCTATATCCTATGTAAAGTGCTTCCTACATGCAAGTCATTATTTGGATATATAATGAAAGGGAAGTTAGAAGCAGCTCTTCTGAAAGTAGAATGTGATATATTAGGAGATATATTATGCCCTTCATTCCCAAAATGCATGAAATTTAAGGAGACCTGAACATGGGACCTGTTCACTTTGTGGATTAACACAATTTCATATACTAAAACAGAGAGATGCCATCACTCTGTTCAATTCAGTGTATCTATTTTTAAATGCTTACTCTATAGCAAGGCAGTGCTGTACTAAGTGCCAAGGGAAAAAGCCCTTGGCTTTGCAGAGAAGATAGACAGATTAGTTTCAATATGATGGGTTAAGTCCTTGGTAATCCTAGGTTTTCAAAAACATAAGCATTTGCTCAGTTAAATGTACAAAGATGCCATTATACTTGAATTTTGTTGAGAAAAATGAAACAGTATAGAAATGATCAATTATATAATTATCATTTAAATTCTGGTTTTCAGTTAAAATTCTAGTTGAAAAGATCTAGATACTTATTGAGAAGATCATTGTTTTGAAATGTTTTCCAATAAGGTTATGTGGCAATAATTTTCTTAAGTAGAGGGTTCCTAAAGCAGTTCATTTTTAACTCATTTTGAAGAAGGCATATATTACGTTTTCATCCACATGAAGATTACACTTGAAAATTTAGTGAAAAGCATTTGTTAGAGCCTATTACTCAGGAGAATGTCTGTCCAATTTTGCTGAAGTATCTTCTATGATCCTTTTTCACTTACAGCTTTATATAATCCTGATAATTTTGAAGTCTACAGTAAGTTGTGAGTTTTTTTAAGCATTCCTTGTTCATTTTTTCAGCCCCTTTTTGGTTAGTTTTTCCTTTCTTTATTTCATCCATCTATTTATCCATCCACCTGTACATTTATCCAGTAAACACATATTGAGCACCAGTTCTCTTAACGTTAGGAACATAAAGATGAGTAAGGCTCACCAGGAGAAGGTCATTAAGTAATTTTTAGGTCACACAGCATAGAGTGACAAGTGCTGTGGTGAAGCTGGACAGGAGCAGTGCATAAGGATGCTTACCATGTTCTGCCTGCGGTAGAGTAGGGAGTCTAAGGCAGGGATAGGGAGGTAAAGGGAGTCTGCCCAAGGGAGGTGATGCCTAAGTGAGACATTTTGTATTTGGTTGTGTAATATATCAGCAATATTTTTATCCAAAAATAAATTACTGAGTGGTGAATTATAGGTTTCTTAACTTCCTTGTAGTCGACTTAGTTTTAAAATAAACTTCTTTGAGGCATAATTCATGTACAATAAATTACATCCACTTAGTACAGTACATTAAATGAATTCTGACAGATGTATCCACCCAGGAGATGATTGCAGTCGAGATTAACAGGACATTTCACTCACCCCAAAAAGTTTGTATCCCTTCTGCAAGTCCATTCCTCTACCACCCTTGTCAAAGGCAACCAGTAATCTGCTTTTGTCAAACTATAGATCAGTTTGTATTGCATAGACTTTTACATGTACTCATTTGTGTCTCACTTCTTTCACTCAGCTTAATTATTTTGAGATTTATCCATGTTGCATGTATGAGTAGCTCATTCCTCTTAATTAATGACTAATATTTCATTCTATGGATATACCGTGTTTTGTTTATTAACTTACCTATTGATGGACCTTTGTTTTTTTCCAGCTTTTTTTACTATGATGGATAATGCAGCTGTGGACATTTTTTTTCCCAGCTTTTTTTACTATGATGGATAATGCAGCTGTGAATATTCATGCACAGCCTTTATGTGGACTATATTTTGATTTCTCTTGGAAAAATGTCTAGTTATGGAATGGCTGAGTTAGATGGTAGGTGTATGTTTAGCTTTTTAAAAAGTTTTACAAAGTGTATCTTCCATTTACACTGTCACTGACAGCGTTTGAAAATTCTATTTCTTTGTCAATACTTGATACAGTCAGGCTTTTTAATTTTAGCCATTCTAATAGGTATGTAGTGGTATTTCATTATAGTTGATTTTTATTTCTCTGATTAGTGACATTGAGCATTTCTCATGGGTTTATTAGTCATCTGTATATCTTCTGTTCAAATTTTGTGTCAATATTTTATTGGATTATCTGCTTATTACTGAGTTTTATGAATTGTTTTATATAATCTGAGTTTAAATCCTTCACCAGATATATACATTATGAATATTTTCTCTCATTCTGTGGCTTGCATTTTGGTTTCTTAATAGTGTCTTTAAGGGACAAAAGTATTAAATCTTGATAAAACTCATTTTTTATGGTTTGTACATTTTGAATACTGTTTAAAGAATGTGCATATCAAGGTTTCAATACTGCTGTGAACATTCATGTACAGTCTTTATGTGGACCACATTTTGACTTCTCTTGGACAAATTTCTGGTTGTGGAATGGCTGAGTTAGATGGTAGGTATGTGATTAATTTATTAAAAAGTTGTGCAAAGTGGATTTTCCATCTTACACTGTTACCAACAGTGTTTGAGAATTCTACTTCCTTCACATCTTTGTCAGTACTTGGTATAGTCAGGCAAATATTTTCTTCTATTTTTTTCCTATGTTTTCTTCTAGAAGTTTTTTTTTTATCATTTTAGCCTTTTCATTTAGGACTATGGATATTTTAGATTAATTTTTGTGCATGGTGTAACATAACAGTCAGTGTTCATTCTTTTCCTTACAGACTCTCATTTGTTCTAGCCCCATTTTTTAAATGAACTGAACATTTATAACACTTTTGACTACTAATAAAATAATGCCTTTTTTGTTGAGGGGCATATACAAAAAAATACATTCAGAGATAGTCTCCCACCTAAACAGTACACCTGTTAACATTTTGATGTCTATCTTCCAAGCACTTTTCCCATGCTTGCCATACTGTAGACTTTGTATCCTAGTTTTTCTAACTGTGGGTAGCATTTCTCTGAATGTTTCAGTTTCTCAGCTAGACCTCACTTGAGGATTCCTTGTGCCATTGTTTGTTTGTTTACTCACTGACCAAACACACTCACATAGAGTTGCTTTGAAGTTTTAGCTTAATTCTCTGCCTTTTTGTTTGTGTCTTTTACTTTATGATGATAAGTCATTGTAGCACAGCTTCTCTTTCAAATCTTAGTGCATCTTATTAGAGGAATTTTCCCCCCTTCATTATAAAAGTAATTAGAGGAAATTGTAAAAATAGAGAAAGTTATAAAAAGAAAATGATTACCCATTGGACTATCACTCAGGAATAAGCACAGTTAACATTTTGGTGTATTTCCTTCTATTTCTTTTACTCTACACACACCTTTTATTGTCCCAATTATACTACTTATGCAGTTGTATGCCCTGCTTTTAACACTTAGGATTACATTGTAACCATTTTCCTATATATTAAAAATCCTTTATAAACAAGCTGGGCATGATGGTACATGCCTATAGTCCCAGCTGTTCAAAGGCTGAGACAGTAGCGCACTACGATCACTCCTGTGAATAGCTGATGTACTCCAGCCTAGGAAACATAGCAAAACCCTGTCTCTTAAAAAAAATATTTTATAAGCAAAATTTTAATAGCCATATAATATTGCATCTTGTGGTTATTTCACTGCAATTTATTCAACCATCTTCCTATCCCTGGAGATTTAAATTGGTTCCAGATTTTTGCTACCATAAACAATTCTCTAAAAGTTGGCTGTATACAGAAAACTGTTAAATTTCTAATTTATTTTGCATGATAGGTTCATTGATATAGAATTGGTAGGTCAAGGGGTATAACCCTTTAAAAATTTTGGAAACATTTTACTAAACAACCATCTCACAAGGTAATAGCCGGTTATACTCTTGCTAGCAGTGTAGGAAGATCTAATGGCTGTATCCTTGCCAGCATTTTATGTTTCCTGTTACCTATTGTGTAATCTTTGCTAATTTAACTTGGTAGATTAGAAAGTAGTGATTGAATTTTGTAGTTTGCATTTTTGCTGAGCCAAATCTCGAAATACCCAAGTGGACAAAGTGGGGCGGACACAAAAAGACCTTTTGATCGCTACAGGGTTTCCAAGCCCAGTGAAACAATGCACTCCTATATAAAACGAAATTGATATTTCTATTTTTACTCTCAAATAATTCGCACCATGTCCCAAAATGTGTGTTAGTCTTAACAAAGTAAGCCTAAGGCTTTCTCTTGAAATGAAAATGTTTATTAAAATAGCAAAGAAAGAAATTATCCTGAGTGTATTTGTTCTTAATGATTACCTGCCAAAGTCCAGTGATTGTTATTTCTTCTTCTGAGTACTCTCAAATTCTCCTTTTAATAATTGGTTGCTGAGGAGCAACCTCTTTATAGCTGTCTCTCTGTCTCTTCTCCTTTCCTGTCATCTCCCTCGCTCTTGCTCTGTTGTTGAAAACTAGGAATCCTGTTGCTAAGTTTCCCTACGGGCTTGCAGAAAGCAGAAGCTAGTGTCTGAGTGAAGCTCTTAACCTCTGTGTGTACAATGGGTGCCACTCACCTGAAGTTTAGCCTGCCAGATATACCCAGATAAGCCTGAAACCCTATGTCACCTTCTCCCTCTAAAATCTATACTCCAGCACCTGTTGTCTATTCATATGGTTAAATGTCATTGCTTCTACCCCAGAACAGTAAGCCTGTTTCTAGAGAAAGCTTAGAAGAGCTGTTGAACCATTGCTGTTTCTCATCCCTGGGGTCTGAAGAAAGATAAATTAGGCTTACTTGATGCCAGGAAGAAATCAACAACGTGGCACCTGTTTTCCTTCAAAGGCATACAGTTACATGTTTCTGTTCTGATGGTGTCCTGTAGTGTAACCTCCTAGTGATTAAACATTACTAGGGTGAGTGAGGGTGGGGAACCCACTTCATGATCCTTCTTCACTGACTTTATCATCCTTGGCCAAGGCAGCACATCTTTTTTTCCTGTAGGGCCTCACAGTACTGTGGTTTTGGTATTGGCAAAGTGGCTACACTGATTTGGGCTAATCCCAGAGAAAACTATCTGGGTATGCATTGTTCCTTGGTAAACCTGACTTTGTCATAATGTAAGAAATCTGCAAAGTAACATTGAAATTCCTCATTTATCTCCCCGTTTGATAGACTTGAATTTTATCTATACAAAGCATTTATTTGCCAGCAAATTTTAGGAAAGTGAAGTCTGAGAATGATCTTGGTTCTATTACTGCTTCCTTTAGAGTATAAGCCGTTCCCTTTCTCTTTAAATGTGCATGTTTGAAGAGAGGATGGTGAAGGGGAGTGGCCTGGTGTGATGGGGTAGGAGTTTTATAGGTAAAGAAAGAGACATTCATGGTCTCAGTGTCTGAGATGAGAACTGTCTTAGGACAGCACATCAGATACCTTTGATGCACCTTGGCTTGCTCACCTATAAAGTTTCTTTTCAGCTCTGAATGCTATGATTGATCATAAGCTTCTTGAGCCCAGTATGTGTATTACTTCATTTCTATATGTTTTCTTTTCTGGAATGTAACACATGGCCTTGTGCTAAGCATTTGTCCTATGTGTATCTGACCTGAATGGTTTCTCTGCTTACTTTTAACTCACCCATTGGTATACCATCTTTCTTACTTCCTAGACTGACTTGATTATGTCTACTTAATTAAATGTCCTGTTATACATTTTGTTGAAGTTCAAAGAATTACATTGGATGCATATTTTACTTATGTTATTTTTATTAGAGAAAAGGAAGGAAAAAAAAGAATCAAACTCTTCTCTTTGATTTGCTTTAGGATATATTAGTATTATGCTTTAGGATATATTAGAATTGAAATAGTAGTAATAGCTTTATTTTTAATTATTATTCTAAAATTGAAAGGAACTCAGAAGAAAGCACGTTGGTGATCACATGTCAGGTACTGAGGAGAAATTGAATTTCTTTTATGTCCCAAGCAAAGCAAGACCACCATCACAGGCTTCCTTATTTCCATCTTTTGAAGCTTCTCAAGAGCAAGAATCTTTTTTCATTTGTAACCTGTCAAAAGCAGAAACAACCGTTCTGGGTACAGGAGGTTCCCAGGCCATGCTCAAATCATCAATGACCAACTTTGATACCGGCTCCAAGTCTTTCAAGTACACAGCTGTTTGGCAGCCAGATCCAGGCTCTGCTTTGTAAAAAGGCTTTTCAGGTCATTTAAAAATGTTTTATTAATGACCACATCAACAGACTGAAGGAGGTCAGTCTGCTGAGGTGCAGATAAAAATGAGTATTGTATTTTTCCCCTCCCAGTTGGCTCAATGGGAGATCCTATTAGTGCTCTAAGAAGTTGTCTTATTAGCATGGCACCTGCTGCTCATTTGGCAAGCCAAACTAGTTTTTAATGTTCAGAATACAAAACATGGTAGTGTCATCTTTATAAGGTGTCGTTTCTGAGCGACAGGTCCATGATAGCTGTGATGATGAGAGTCACAATTAAATAGCACTGTTCCTTCAGGCATTCCAGAGTCAAGAGGGGCCCAGCAAGGTAGAGAGTATGTAGCATCAGTGTCATGTCTGTGGTATCTTCTGATGCAAAGGAAGAAAGTTGCCAGAAATGCTGCCCCAACCACCTGCAGAATGGGTGCTTTTTTTGTGTCTCTTCTCGGGGATTCCTCAACTTTGACAGGATTAACACCTTAGGCATGTTTTAGCCTTCTGCTATACCTTCTAACTTTACATAAACTAGGATCTGTGACTTGACCAAAGATGAGTCTTTGATTTGACCAAAGATGAGGGAAGGAAGTATGGGATGGATCATCAGGCGAATTCTCAGATTTTCCTGGGCTTATTTTACTCTCTGACAATTATCCAGGTTTCCAAATCAGTCCCAGTAACTAGTCTCTTTGACCATCAGTTGGAAAATGTTGCTCTCACTTCCAAATGCTCAAGCAACACTGGGCCACTTGAGGATATATAGAGACCCATGTCTTCCCCTAATCTTGTTATATATGTTGGGTTAGAAGCTACCATAGGATTCAGTGGAGGATTTGACACCTATACTCTTGCTTAGGTTAGGTGAAGGATGAAAAAGAAAAGATCTGAGGGCTAGGACTAAGACCTGACTTGAAGAACTCAACAACTAAAGATTATATTTATTATTGTTGTTGTTATCTAACTAATACTGGCTGAATACTTGCTATTTGCTAGGCACTATCTATACCCTGTTTCTTCTACTCCTCTTAATCATGTTGTGAAGTACTTTCTGTCACTACCTTATTTGCAGATGAAGGTACTGAGATTTGTAAAGTTAAGTAAACTGCTCCAAGGTCTCATACCTAGTCAGTGTTATACTCTGTGTTTCAACTCAAGAATGTTATTTTCAGAAACCCAACCAGGACAGGCTGAGTGGACCGACACAAAAAAATATGTTTTGCTCTCCTTTGACTCCTGTCAGAACCAACTCAGATTTTGAAGGAAGGATTGGAAAGAAGGCAGAAAAGAAGCAATTAAGGAGTTGTTCTTCCTTGTTTTCTCTACTCAAATAAGATAAGTGCATTGTACATGTTAGAACATCTTGAAGCTCAGTGCACAGGCAGCTTAGCAGCAGCAGTGCCCTGGAGTCATAAATGTGTAGCTTTTTCAGCCGTACAGCGTTTTGGTACCTACAACAAGGCCAGACTAGTCCACAGCTTCTGTGTACTATGAGTTCTGTTGGCTGAACCCACATTCCCAAATCTTGACTGTCGGCTCACTGCTCAGAGGCATAGCTTCCGGGCCTGAAATCTTTCCGGTGTCACAGACCCTGTTTACCTCTCCCAGATTCGTTGTTAATGTGACATCTACTCTGTTGATCATAGGTCTGACCAGCCAAGCAACTTAAATGCCTTCAGCCCAGAAACTCATGCTTTGTTTTTGTTATTTAGATATTTATTTAGCATTGATTGCATCTCTACCTAGGAATTTTGTCAAGTATGCTTTTATAATATGTCATATCATATCATATTATATCATATCATGCAGCAGTCATGAAGGACTATTTACCCCTTGATTCAGTTCAGCTTCATGAGTGTTTGCTAAGAATGTACTTATGTGCCAGACCCCATGCCAGGCACTTTAGGGGAGAGACACTACCTAGTGTCACCTCTCCTCAGACCCATCTTTTGAATTCTGTATATTCACTTAGAAGACTTTTCATTGTTCACCTTTACCGTTTCTTTATTTTTCTAATGGGCAGTCAGCAACTTGACTTTTTACAAATCACATAATTCTCTTAAATTAAAGTTGACAATGGATCAATAGTTATTTCATTTTGCCTCAAACTGATAGAGGAACACTCTCCTGTTATGTTAGCCATTGGGAAAGGACCCTCTTGGCTTTCCCTCTGGAGCCCCTCTCCTCTCCCCAGGCCCCAGGGCACTGTTTTTTGTTTGTTTGTTTGTTTGTTTGTTTGCTTTGTTTTTGGTACCTCCTTTCTGAAAAGCAGTTCTATCAATTTACTGTAAAGAGGCAAATAGTGAGTTGTTTTCAGGATACACTGTGTGTGTGTGTGTGTGTGTGTGTGTGTGTGTAGGATGTGAACTCTTTATCCAGCCTGACCTCCTTTATTAAATTTTTACTTAAGTCAAGAGGTCAAGAAAAGTTAAGTTATTCTTGTCAGAGATCAACAGCCTGGGCATAAACTGCCCTGAAGGAAATTGTTAGGTATGTTTTTTTTTAATTAATTAATCTTAGATAAGAAAAATGCATTATCTGTAAAGTCTTGCTAAGCCCTTCCCTTTGTGGTGCTGTCACGTGCATGGAAGTTACTTATTAATAAACATTCTCAGATATGTTTTCAAAAGTCATCAAAATGTGAGTTATGGCTTAAAATATGAATTTTATGACTCATGCATGAAAATAAATTTCATTATTTGACAATCACATGGTATGTGTTTAAACACAGGCAAAAAATGGTTTTGAGCATTTGGTATAAGATTACGTATTATACTCACTTTTAAGTCTCATCTTCAGATATGCTGTTCATGGTAGGGGTGACATTGCACCACTGAAGACTACATTTCATGAGTAAGCCTACAGGATTTTCCACTTTTGGCATACTTTCGGTACTTGGAAATTTCCAATTAGGATGGCTGATCTCTATGCCAAGTGATTGGTATCATTGTATTTGTGACTGTTAATGGGATGGTCTCTTCTCAAGCTGTTGTAATACAGAATGTCACAAATTAGTGCTCCAGAGGCCAAGAACAAATTTAGTTTTACCAAAGGGACAAATGTTGGCTTTTAAAGATCTGTCAGAGTCAGATGGTGTATTAATTTTATAGGACTACCTTAACACAGTACCATGCACTGGGTGCCTTAATCAACAGGAATTTATTTTCTCACAGATCAAGGTATTGGCAGATTTAGTTTCTCCTGCAGTCTCTCTCCATGGCTTGTAGAAGGCTACCTCCTTGCTATGTCCCTACATGTTCTCTGGTTGTAGGCACATGTTTGTGTTCAGATCTCTTCTTAAAGGACATTCATCATATTGGATTAGGCCCTACCCTAATAATCTCATTTAACCTTAATTACCTCTTTAAAGACTCTATCCCCAAAGATGGTCACATTCTGAGGTACCAGCTGCTGGGATTTCAATGTGTAGACTTTGGAGGGGACATAGTTCAGCCCATAATAAACAAGAAGGGAAAAGGCAACACATGGTAGCCACTTTTAGGACCACTTTGCAGTAGTACGAATAGCTGTGCTGTCAGATTAGTGGTGGAGCTTGCTAAGGGGTGTCCATGGGAAACAGACAATACTGAGCTTCAGATTTCCCTTCTCTCATTTGAGTCAGTCTTCAGATTAAAAAGAAAATAGATTTTGTAAAAAACTTGCCTGGAAACAGCATCAGGCATTTGTCCTCTCTTTAAATCCTGTCATACAGATAATAACCCTGCTCATCCCCTTGCCCTTCTGGGACCCCAAAGGGAACTCACTCCCTCTTCTCCAGGGGCAGGCCAGAGGAGTCCTGCCTTTTCAGGCCTGTGCTAGTCATTGGACAGTCACACAACCCCAAGCTCCAAACGCAAGTGAATACATTTTTTTGCCTTGAGAGAATTTTTGGAGATTTTTGTTTTTGTCTTGACGTTATTCTGAGTAAAAGTCCTGCCCTAATCCAACCTGCTGACAAGCATGGCCTGATGTGCTCTCAGATATGTATGTTTCCTTCTGATGGATATCAACTGCCTAGCAAATTCCTACTGAGAATGTTATCTTCTGTGCAACTGCATATTTTATAAATAACTGTTTGCTGAAGTAATTTCAGAAAATTCCAACTTGAGGATTTATAGTGACTATGCCCAAGGGTCAGACATACTGAACTGTAAATGCATTTACTTATAGGCGTTTATCTGAAATTGATCAAGGGGGAACTACTACTCAATCTCATTCACCATTAAATTTAATTGTCTTACAATACCACCTCTGGAAAAGCCGGGAGATTCTGCTTACATTTCTAACCTGAGGACATTGGTATTAATACTTCTTATCAATTAGTCCTTCATAGTTTTCTCCCTTGTCCACTGGATATTTTAAGCCTAAATGACCATTTTTTCTTTAAATTTGCTAATCTTCAATGTAGTTTTCCCAGATTTGATTATTCATATAAATTAATGGTAAAATTACAGAAATAGGAAAATTAAAATAAAGCATGCTTCTTTTTGCTTTTGTGATTGGCCAAAGCTTAAAGAACTTATTGTCTGCTCATTTTGTTGCAGCTGTACCAAAGTTCTCTTATGTCTACCTCACTTGATTAGTATCACACATACTTTAAAACATTTAAGCAAAAAATTATCCCTTTCCTATTCTGAAGCAACAAAGTTTAGAGATTCAGCTGAGCACGTGTTTGAGTTCTTGGCTAGACACAGAACTCTGAAGTATCTACACCCTGAAACTCATCTCCCTTAGGTGTTCATCACTGGCTTTCTAGGAGAGGACATAAGTTAGTCTCCTACATGTTCACTGCAGAATGTTACCTCTGCTTCCCACAGATGGCTTAGCTAAAAGGAAAGATCTATGTTTAATCAGTACATGGACTTTCAGACCCCCTTCAAATACTCGTCAGAGAATGCAGTCATGAAATTGCCCTTTGTAGCACTTGACAAGACACTTTTGGGGCCTCGGGAAGAAGTCTGTATAGGCCATCCATTTCTTCAGGTCCTTTGAGTTCCCTCTGTTGAGGTAAATCTTCAAGAAACAATGTACCTCAGCTGTATTATTTCAGCTCCCAGCAGAAATGCCATCACTCAGGTAAGATTTAATATTGTGCCTTCAGCACTTGGGAGGAGAAATTTCCATCTTTTGCACCACATAGTTGAAGACATTTATATGAAAAAAGTTTCTGTCTTTTATAACATAGAGTTGAAAACATTATTCAGTGTTCCTCATAAAGGGGGTTCCATTTTTAAAAAGTCTCATTGAAATTAATTCCAAGGAAAACAAAATCTGTCTTGCATGTCTCTTTTTTTGATAAAATAAGAACCGTACTGTGCAATGGTTTCCCTTTTCTGTCTTAACTGCAAGCAAATAAAGCCAAATCCAGTGTTCACTTGGAGTAACTGATGTCTAATTATGAGGTACAATCTCTTTCTGTGTTCCCTTTAACTAATTTATGTTATTATTAATAACCAAATATTCACTTATATTTCTGGTTTCATTTTTAAGCTATTTAACATATTTTTGGCAAGAATTAAATAAATAAACATTTGGCCAAAAAAAGATGATAATTGTTCTTAATAATTAGAGTCCATAATAGTTTGTGCCTCAAAGAAATGAATTTCTATTACCTTAAAAATGTACTCATCCTGGAATGGTACAAATATATGCAGCTCCACCACCTCACCATACACTGAATCATTCTGTCTCAATACACTTACCTTGACGTGATTTCTTGATCCCAAGTGGGAATGTATAAAATCCATGTCTTAAAGGATCTTTTCATTTCTGTTATAAAAAGGACTTAGTACGTTGACTTGGCAGCCTCATGCATTGAAGAGAGTTGTCCACCATGGGAACAATGAGTCTGTGATTTCTCTGCAGTAAAACCCAACAAACCCTGAGTTTTCAGACATGAGTAACGTTAATGAAAGCTGGTTCTATACTGATAACAGTTATTTTCAAAAAAAGAGTCATATACAAAGGCCCCTACCTAATAATCATGATCAATTTTTTTTCCTGCTACAAAAAAGTAAGAACTTTGACCAGAACTTTTAGCAGACTACATGTCTGCTCCTACCAGCCATACACTTGAGTCTGGTCTGTCCATAGATAAAAAATAAGTTCAACAAATATATTCACTGGAAATACAAAATGCCAAAGAGGACTGCTTGCTACACATGACAATACAGTTTCATGATCTTGACAGAAAGCAGAGCCTTTGCACAATAATCTCTTCTCTCATGATTTACCTCAACTGGGAAGTAACACAATTGATTTTGTGCTGTGAAGGTGAAACATTTTTAAAAATTTATGTATTCAGCTCTAAAGTAAATATGACAGAATGTTACCATTTTAAGAATTTTGGACAATAGGTACATGTGTATCTGTTTTGTAACTCTGCATTTTCCTGCATGTTGAAATGTTTTTTCATTTTTGAAAGTATTATATATGAGAGAAAAAAAGAATCCACCATGTTCATAGCGGTTGTAGGATGGAGGGAGAGGAAACAGACATGCCCTTTACCTGGTATTTATGAGGGATTTTCTAGAGGATTCTGTCAAAGAAAAACACCTTAACTTAGTTTGGACTACTTCTAGATGAAAACCATTTTTTGTAAATAGGAAAAACTGTTATCTATGGTATTTTTGCATGTGATGTATTCATAAGTGTCAGCACTATAGTGAGCATCAGAAATTTCTATATGCAAGTGTTTTAGTCCTTTTTGCGTTGTTATAAAGGAATACCCAAGGCTGGGTAATTTATAAAGAAGTGAAGTTTATTTGACTCACGGTTCTGCAGGCTATACAGGAAGCATGGTATCAGCAACTGCTTCCCCTAAGGTGAGGACAAAGGGAACAGGTATCACACGGCAAGAGAGGGAGGATGAGAGCGAAGGGAGGCAGGTGCCAGGCTCTTTTAAACAACTAACTCTCAAGAGAACTAATGGAGCCAGAACTCACTTATTACCATAAGGCTGCACCAAGTTATTCATAGGAGGTCCTTCTCCTTGACTCAAACACCTCCCACCAGGCCCCACCTCCAACACTGGGGATCAAGTTTCCACAAGATTTGGAGGGGTCAGAAATCCAAACTGTACTAGCAAGGCTCTGCAGGTGCACCTCTAATGTAGGTGTCAGCTGTCTGAAATTCATGTGCGTCCAGTCTCTGCTTCCTACAGGCTACACATCTAAAAGGGCCCTTAGGACTGCCAGAAAGCCAGTGGGAAGTAGCAGAATCTCAACCCTGAGGTTCTAGTTGCAGAAGACCAGTGGGTGAGGCCACTTCTTTAAGATGTGTCAAGCAAGATACCTTATTTGAAGAAAATTCTGTGTGCGGGGTGGGGGTATGTGTGTACGTATGTGTATGCATATCAGTCAGTCACTGCTCTTGTTTTTCTTGTTAAAGGGAACAGTGTGACTTTCTGATCTGTTTGGCCTTGATCTTAGACTATATGATGCTGCATGACTTGATGTAGACTAGAATCCTGGATGCTATCAAATTACTTTTCTAGGCTAAGGACATATTTCTGGGTGTGTGGAAGTGAAATGCTGAGAGGAATTTTCACTTTTTAGGAGACTCACTGACCCAGAAGACTCTCTTGCAGTAAGTCAAATGCAAATATAAGAGCAAGGGTTGAGGGGAGGGGGTAGGGAGGCATATGATTCCATTATCATTCTCACACTGCTGAAGCATATGCACATAAGGTATATGGAGATACACCCTCCAGAAGAGCTTCGATTTCAGGCAGGACTGTGGGTGCAGTGCTGATAGGTACAACCATAGCTTTCAACCTTTAGACCTGCAGTGAGAGGGTTTGGCTGTTTCTTCTCTCCCATCTTTCCCATTCTTAACCTCAACAAACATGCTGGATTCTTTTTTCTCTAATATATAATACTTTCAAAAATTGTGAAACACATTTCAACATACAGGAAAGTGCAAAGAGTAATAAAACAAATATACATGTCCCGACTGCCCAAAATTTTTAGAATGCCAGCCTTCTGTTATGTTTACTTCAGAACTGGATGTATAGTTTTAATTTCTGCTACTACACCAATCATGTGGAACCCGTTCCCATCTATAATATTTCTCACTACATGTAGTCATGTATGGTTGTACATGTACAACCATACATGGTTGTAAGGGCGTAATTGGGGGAAAACATCCTTCTTTTTAGAGATTTCACTTCCTCTCACCCTGTCTGCAGTTGGAGAACCACCGATTTAGAATAAAAATCAGAGGTCTAGAAATCTCGAATCTCAGGTTTGGGTGTCACTTCTGCCATTAATGTCTCCTGGCATGGGCCTGACACCTAGTAGGTGATCAATAATGATTGATGGAGTGTTGTGTGAATTAACCAGCTGTGTAATCTTAGGCAAGCCACTTAATCTCTTTGGCTTCAGTTTCTTCACCTGAGGAATGAGGGAAATGGATTAGGTGACCTCTAAGGCCCCCTTCAGTTGTAAAATTATATGATTCTGTGATTAGACCTTTACCTTAGAGGAAGATTAATTTGACAGGACTATGAAGGATAGATCAGAGTGAGAACCCAGAGAGAGGAAATATACCTGTCCCTGAATTAGTCTAATATTTCCTTTGCTGCTACTATTTTTACAGCACTTCTCTACATTGGGGTTTTCCCCTGTGGTTTACATATGGCAGCTGTAACTTTCTGGAAAGGCTGTAAACTCTTTAAAGACTTCCCTCCCCCCTTTCCATTTCTGTGTGCCTCAAAATACAAGGCCTAATAATGGCTTATAGCAGTGCCAGGGAGTTCATGCAGCGTTCTCACACAGCTCATTTCATCTGTGAGAGAAGTGTTATTTCCCCTTTTTAAACTGCACAAGAACTGAATGTTAGCAAAGTGAAGTGGCTTACTGCATGAATGGCATTGCTGGTAGGTGGCTGAACTGCAAATTGGACTCAGATGACTAGCCTCCTGGTGGAGTCTCCAGTTCTAACAGCATCCTGGTCAACAGACTTAAAGCTGCTCCAGGGAAGCCCGAGCTAAGCATGAACGCTACTTCACAGCAGCTGGTGGCTTGGCCGCAGGAAGCTGCTTCTTTCTTTCCTCAATTTTTTTTGTTTCTGGCCTTATGTTGTAGGTTCCATCAACATTTCCTTTTAATACCTTGTTTTTTCTGTCTCATTAAGTACCACAATCATTCCCCCAGGGCTACACATTTATCTGCCAAGGATTATTCCCTGAACAATAGCTCCTTCAACCTTTGGAACCCTTTTTCATTTTGCCATAACAGCAGTAGCTATGTACATGTGTATATGTGAGCATGTGTGAGATATTCTTGGCTTATTAAGTCATTTTTTCTCATCAGTGACAGATTATGGTGTCCTGGCCTTAGTCAATAGTGGTGAAGTTTTAGAGAAATAGGTGATTTGAGAACTTTTACAGAGCTATAACCACAGGTCTTGGTGGTTGGCTGTCACCACCATTTACTGTCATTTGGAGCAAAGGAGGAAAAATGAATTTGAGAGGAAAAGTGATGCGTTCTGTTTTGGTTATGCTAAGCTTTTTGGTGTCTCTTTGAACAGTGCATGGAGAGGTACTGTATAGGTAGTTGATAATGGATTTATAGCTCTGGGACTGTACCTGAGATTAACTTATAGATTTGAAATTGATCATTGAGAGACAGAGAAGGGGAGATAGAAAAGGATGGAGCATTGACATTGGAGGGACATGATGTATAGAGGTAGAGGAGTGTTTGGAGAACACAGAGAAAGGGCAACTGGGGAACTAGGAAAGATCAGAAGAAGGTAGTATCACAGAAGCCAAGGGAAAGGCACATGATAAAGTCAGACTGTAAACTCTGCATTCATTCATTCATACAGCAAATACTATCTGTGCACCTCCTGGGCATTGTGCTGGGTGCTAAGGGGAAGAATAGTGAACAAGGCAATATGGGGAAGATGGGACTTGGTGAGATTATTATCTGGTAGGTGAGCCAGATACTAAAGTAATAACCATATGATTCCATTTGTGTAAAATGCAATATTAAAAAGTACAGAACTGGAGTCTGGGAGAGCAAATAGGAAAGGGGCTCACCCTTCTTTCCCAACAAAGACCCAGCCATGCCCCAGAACATGGCTGGAGTCAGTCAGGTGGAGGGAGAATTGGTATGACAGGGAACTTTCAAGCAGTGGGAGACACTGGCTCCCTCAAGGTGCTGTGCACCAGAAGCTCAGTGCATTTGAGGAACCAAAGGAAGCCAGGAGATTTCCCAACACAAGCTCGGAAAGAGTGGCAGCAATGGGGGTGAGGAGACAGACAGGAGCCAGGTCTCGGGGGGTCATGCTAAGGCATTTGGATTTTGTTGTAAGAATAAAGGGAAGAAAATGGAGTTTTTAAGTACAAGGAGTGACATGACCAGATTTTCATGTGAGAAGATGACTGGCTCCTTTGTAGATCATGAATGTCGAGGCATCTATACATGTTCAAGGAAGGACTAAGAGTGCCTCAGGTAAGGGATGTGCACTGGAGAAGGTAACAGGTAGTAGTTACACAGTTCCAGCTGTAGTTGAGCTCTGCTGTTTAGATTACGATTTGGGATACATTCTTTACCCTTCTAAACCTCAGCTTCCTTGTGTGTAAAATAATAGGGGATAAAAGTAGTCCTTGCTTCAAGGGCTGCTTTGATCATATAATGAGTTAAAATATGTAAAATGCCCTGCAGTTGCTAGTAAATGCTGTTGTCTGAGTCTGTTCTGTGCTGCTATATAACAAAATACTACAGACTGGAAAATGTATAATGAACAGAAATGTATTGACTCATGGTTCTGGGACTGGGAAGTCTAAAATCAGGGTTCGCATCTAGCAAGGGCCTTCTTGCTGTGTCATCCTGTGGCAGAAGGGCAAAGAGAGGGTGAGAGAAAGCAAGAAATTGAACTCACAGCTTCAAGCTTTTATTTTATTTTTTTTTTTACAATCGGCATTAATCCATTCATGAGGGCAGAGCCTTCCATTAGGCCCTACCTCCCAACATAGCTGTATTGGGGATTAATTTTCTGACACATCCTTTCTGGGGGATGTACTCAAACCATAGCAGCTATGAACAACAGCCACCACTTCCCCCCCCCCCCACACACACATACAGTTGAGGAAACAGATGACAGAAGAACAAACAAGTAGTTTTTGAATTTGAACTCAGGCCTCTGTCTCCAGGGATCATATAATCTCCTCATTCTGCACCAGGCTGCCTCCTGGTGTGGAGGAGAAGCACCTGGCCAGCTCAGCAGAGGTACAAGTCATTTCTCCTTCTAAGCTTATGGAGACAACCTTTGGTTCAGTGTGCAGAGTAGGACAAGCAAGCTGAGCTAAAAGTGATGTCCTCGCTGCTTCCTGGCCCAGCCTGTTTAAAAAGTCCCTAACCTGCTCCTGACTGGAGCTGGGGTGGGGGTGGGGGGGGTGGGGAGGCATTCCAGTAGTTGAGTATGTAGGAGTCTCTTTGGAATTTCTTGGACACCAACCATTTCATGCTGACCTGGGATTTCAGATAAAAGTAAGAAAAAAGAGGGTTATTGTCTAAGAAACTATATGCTGCTTAGGAAGGCGGGGCCACTCCTGGGCCCCTGGGAAACACTACCCCTGCAACCCTTACAGAAACCCTGGGTGGTGTTACCAACCTCAAAGTTTGGGAAAATAGTGGGCTTTCATCTTTATTTGAGAACATCCCTGTGGTGAAAGAAACACAATGCCAATGACAGTTACTGTTTCTGAAGCTCTTTGACAATGAGTGGCCTTTGGACTTCTATGGCTTTTTGTTCACATGTGGTTCTTTAAAGTGCACGTGCCCCGTACAGTTGCTGGCATGGGCTAACAGGCATTGATGGGAAGCTGAATAATGCAAATAGTTCTGAGCTGGCACTTTGGCTTTGGAACCCTCCAGGAGCAGTAACTCTGTTAGATTGTCCTGATACAGTACATTAAGAGGTACAGATAAAAGCTCCATCCTGTAAAATATATACTTCAGTCACACCAGTCCTCTGCACCTCCGCACCAGGAAGGGTTAGGTGTTCACTCATGTGTTCCTTGTCACCAGCCTCTTAGCCAGCTGCCTTCTTGAGTGTTCACTGAATCACTTGAAGATGAATTGAAAGAACAAGAAGGAAAACTCTATGCATGCCAATCTGTGTCTCTAAACTTCATGTTTGGGTGAACATAGCAGAAAAATATGTTTGTACTTTATGTTTATAAGTTTATAGATTGTAATTTCTTCCTGGTTAGGTTCCTGTGGCCTTAGTTTTCTTTCTCATGATTAATTTCTCCCACACCCTCAATCTGTGTGTGGGTCAGTGTACCATTTATATGACTCTTTTTAGTAGATCCTTAAAAAGAACATTGAAGTCTTACCATTTCAAAAAACTTTGCCTACAGAAATAGGTTCAGGGAGTTTCATATAAAATTTCAAGTTTTTTTGTTTCTCTGAAAAATCTGAATATTTAGCAATATTGAACCCCAACTTTTCCCTGGTCATCAACAGCTAGTGCTGAGTAGTTGTTGCCCCTTTACATGGGGGAGAAGCTTTCTAGCTAGCACAGTCCCCATATCTCCCTGGATTTTAGTACACTTCCTGTTTTACTTAAAGTTTCTACAAGTGCTTACAAATTACTGGTGAGGGTATAAATTGATACAACTTAAATGAAGAAGAATTTGACAATATATATCAAATTGTAAATCCATGTATTATTTGGCCAAGTAATTCACTTCTAGAAATTTATTCTTATACCAGCATAAGAATATTATATATATAATGTGCAGAATGACATAAGAACAAGGTTATCTCACTTAGAAAAACAAAATAGGTAAAAAAAAAGCAACATTATTTATTGAAGCACTACTTATGATAGTGAAAGACTGGAAACAACTGTTCATAGAATGGGAACTAGTTAAAGAAGAATCTAGCATACAATGGAGAACTATGTAGCTATAAAGAAACAAATGAGAAAGCTCTGTATGAACTAATATGGAGAAACTCCAAACTGTATTATTAAATCAAATGAAAGGCAAGGCACAGAACAGTGGGTATAGTATGCTGCCATTTATAATATATATGTGTGTATATTTGCTAGAATGTGCATAAAACATCTCAGAAAGAATGCACAAAAACCCCAAAACACTGATTGCTTCTGGAAGGGTAGTAGGGTAACAGTCATGGGAGGGCTAATTTCCACGGAATACCCCTATTGTACTTTTTAATTTTTAAACCATACGATTGTATTACATATTTAAAAAAATAAATTTCCTTTCCAAGCTCTGTAGGTATTTTGCATTTTCAGTGCAATACAATGAGCAATAAGGAGTTGGGCCTTACCCTGCTTAAGAGTTTTTATTTTAAGAGATTTTAAAGTAAGAGTTATCAAAGGCAGCCTGGATGTTGAAACTGTTACTCCTAATTTTTTGCTGTTTCCTCTGTAAAGTTGCACAGACTCAATTTCTGGCCTTAAATCAGACCTATTTTCAGCTTCCCTGAAATCCAGAGTGTCCTGTGCCATATCAATTAAAGCAAATGTACTTTCAATTAAAGGTGTTAAGTATGAGTCTGAAAAGATTAATTCTTTATAAAAGGATGACCTTCAGTAGTTAGATCCAATTAGGCATTTTTCCAACTATATTTCATCTTGATGGGACAAGTCTACTACTCACAATCAATCACTGTGCTCTTTTCAAAGGCGAGTATTTTAGGTTCAGAGTCATAAAAGAATGACTTGACTATGCAACCTCCATAACTTGAGCCACAGTTGATGTAGATAGAGATTATGAGTGTTGAATATCACTTTTGTGTTATTAATTTTTAAAGTATCAGATGTGCATGATGATATTCTGTGTACAGTTCTTATATTTCTTCATAGTCTTAGTAGAATAAAGTGATTTAAACAAGACTGATCTAAAGAAAGAAGGAAAAGGAATAATAGTGCAAACTAGTGTCAGATCAAATTTGTTTTTATTTTATTCTCCTGTCATTTCATTATTAAATACATTATAAATACTTTCCTCATGGTTTTCTCATTGGACTACTTTAGTTCTAATTTAATCTTTGCTTATATATAGTACACAAAAAACAAGACTGTTACAGAAAGGAATGCTCAGTGATTGTTTTATGGTAACATACAAAATCTTAGGGAATAGTATTGTTTTCTCTCAAAAGTTAAAAGATTTGAGCATTTCTATTTATACTGGGGATCTTCAATATGAAATTGTTGGTCTTCTCTCTGCCCCTAAGTTTGTGAACTTGAAAAAACCATTGAATATATAGTCATCAAAAAGTAAAAAACAAATAATACCTCTTTGTATATCTCAAAGGTTGATTGTTGGAATCAAGTAAAGTTTTATATATATCGTGTGTGTGTGTGTGTGTGTGTGTGTGAGAGAGAGAGAGAGAGAGAGAGAGAGAGAGAGAGAGAGAGAGAGAGAGACAAATAAGGGGGGGGGCAAAAACCCCAGAATTTATTTACTAAAAATTATGTGTTTATTCTTGCATGTTTAAACTTCATCACCTTCAAAGTACTCTCTGTTTTATACAATAAGCCTACTTTTTCCACTTCTCAAAACAGTTTTTGAACTCATCAATTTTGATACCTTTTAGTGCTTCTGATGTTTTTTGTCTCACCTCTTCTACATCAGTGAAATGTTTCCTCTGAGGACTTTTTCATCAGGGGAGACAAAAAAAAGTTACTTGGGGCAAGATCTGGTGAACAGGAATGGTAGGGCATGGTATCATACCGTTTTTGGTCAAAAACTGCTAAACACTCAGCATGGTGTGGGCAGGTATGCGTGTAAATCACCTATCGTGAAATGGGCGAACACACTAAAATAACCAAAAAAAAAAAAAAAATCACTCGTCAAACACAGTCTCTCACAACAGTAACTGGTGCACTGATGCTAATGGGTTCCTAGAACACTTAGCTAAGGGGAAACCTGTGCTACAAGGGGTCCACCCTCCAAAAGATAATTCAGTTTTGGGGGAGTCCTCCCTCACATATGTGTGTGTGTGTGTATGCATTCACATACACACATGCGTATATATGTATCCATGTTAAAGTGTGGTCCAGTAATCTTGAAGGTCCTTGAGACTTTCTCATGGATCCCATGAAGTCAAAAGTATTTTTATAATACTATTATGCCTGGTGTGGTGGCACATATCTACAGTCCTAGCTACTTGGAAGGCTGAGGCAGGAGGATAGCTTGAGCCCAGGATTTTGAGGCTGTGATATACTTTGATCACAACTGTGAATAGCCACTGCCCTCTACCCTAGGCAACATAGTTTCTATCTTAATAAATAAATAATATTAAGAAATTATAAGCCAGGCTCGGTGGCTCAGTCTGTAATCCTGCACTTTGGGAGGCTGAGGTGAGTGGATTGCCTGAGCCCGTGTGTTCAAGACCCGCCTGGGCAGGTGAGACCTCATCTCTACAATAAATCAAAAAATTAGCCGAGCGTGGTAGCGTGCACCTGTAGTTCCAGCTACTTGGAAGGCTGAGGCGGAAGGATCACCGGAGCCCAGCAGGTCGAGGCTGCAGTGGCCGGGAGGGGCCACTGCACTCCAGTTTGGGTGACAGAGTGAGACTCCAACTCAAAAAAAAAAAAGAAAGAAAGAAAGAAAGAAATTATTTGTCTTTTCATGCTTATCCTTCCACACATGTTCAGTGGAATTTTTCAGTGACTGGCTACAATGACATTTGATATTTTAACACATTGCAGGAGCAACTTTAAGAATCCAACTACCTTAAGCCAGACATCATAGAAGTCAATTCGCTCTTTTCACCGATTTGTTTTTACTTGAAAAGGAAAGTAATTTTTTATGAAAAAAAATTATTTTACATTAACGTTATGGGTTAATTACTGTCACTTTCAAATAAATTAAGATATTTTTATAATTTATTAGTTTTAGTTTTTAATACAATTAAACAGTTTTTTTTATTAAAAAAATAAAAAGTAAATTTTGAGAAATATGGTTCACATAAACAAAAGGTCTAGAGGAGTCCTCACTACTTTTTAAGAGTGCAAAGAGGTCCTAAGATCAAAAAGTTTGAGAACTGCTGATATATATGAAAGTGTTCCGTAAATGTGTGGTGGTAACATTGGTAGTTTATAAAGAAGCATTAGGCTGTTTAAACAACATTGCATGCAAACAGTCCTTCCACTGCAGGTGCTGATTGTTAGCGGCACACTCCTTCTCCAGGGCAGGGCTCTTTAGTCTGGGATCCAAGATGATCTCTGAACATTCTAGTTATCTACTGTTTCTGTGTAAGTAATGTACAGTAATCCCCCCTTATCCTCGGTGGAGTATGTTCCAAGACCCCCCCAGTGGATGTCTAAAACCAAAGATAGTACCTAACCCTATATGCACTATGTTTTTGTTTTTTTTTTTCATTAATCAGTATTTTTTATTATGGTTTTGTGGGGTACAGT
>NW_007213889.1:0-2047 GCF_000164805.1 Carlito syrichta
AGGCAATCCACTCACCTCAGCCTCCCAAACCGCGGGATTACAGGCTGAGCCACCAAGCCCAGCTGCCATTTTATTTCATGTGAACTATGCAGAAGGAGACAGACAGCTGAGTGGTAAAGCTAGAAACATGCACTGTTATGCAAATTCCATAAAGACGTTTGATATACAGTAATTTGTGTGAGTTCAGCACACAGGTGTGAATAGGCAGGTATGAATCCAGCCAAGAATCCAAATTATAGGTCTTGCTCATGTAATTTAGTTTGAATAGGTAAATTCTTTTTTTAAAAATTGTAATTATTAACATGCCTCTTGTAATCCTGAGGTATCCTATCACCCCTGTAACCCTTCTTCCCCTCCTTGTCCTCCCTCTCCCATATTTACTGTCTTAAGAAGGTCAGTGAGTATTGAAAGAAGAGATGAAAAAGAGAAAGAAGTCAGACTGTAGTTATACCACTATTTCCTGTTGCATAGAGAATTGAAGATCAGGATTGTGTTTCTCTGATGCAAACAATCCTAAGATAAAACAGGGGTGGGAAGTATTAAGGTGGGGGGAGATCGTGCTGCAAAGCACTTCCAGCAGAGGACAGAAATGTGTTCCAGACAGCTATGAAATCTGCTGAGCTATGACCAACTGCCCCACAACCGCCGATTTTATCCTCCAGTGAGACTTCATCTCTTATTTCTCCAAAGTACAGTATTAATAAATTGTTCTGGAAAACATCAAAGTTATTTGAAAAGGTCCATTATGGCATATTATTTCTTTATGCAAAATGGCTGTTTAACAAGATTGCCTCCTTGAACTTTTCACATGAATAGGAAAGCCAATCTCATTTGCTAATGGAGGCTTTACAGCAGATCCTTTCCCTGCCCTTGTCTCTCTTTACCATTATTTTATGGATAATAATTTACAATTTGTGTAAGCTATGGGGAAAAATACCCTAGAGCATAGGGTGACATTCTCAGAGCTGCCATATGGTGTGAACATCCCAGAGGTGCATTTTAAGGAAGCCAGCCTTGGTCTTGTTGGCAGCTTGAAGGGAAGGGTAGAAAGGCGGGTGATGCTGACCACTGAGGCGAGACCAGGGCTAACTTCATCGACTTCCAGCCTCCGCTCAAGAAATGCCACTCAGAAGACAGCTGGCATTGGTTCTTGCTAAGGAATGAATTCATAAGACAGAATTGCACCCCTCATGCCCATGATTTCAGCCCAGTGAGGACGATGTGGGTAATTAGGCTGTTGCTGCTACTGAGTATTCAAGTGAATAAAGAGCCTGGGGAAGACAAGAGAATGAACAGTGCAAATATCTTAGCAGAAAGAAATGCACCGGAAGGGAACTTACACAGCACTCGGACACCACCCATCTGAGTTTGGGCACTGGGTACCCATCAGCTGCTTTTTCTGGAGCTTGCCCTCCTTGGAAGCCACTTTCTTGACATCATATGGAATGCTTAATGTGCTCTATTTGGGGAATTCTTGCATAATGTTTGTTAAATGAATGCATTCCCTCTGCATAGCAAGCAAAGATGTTTTCAATTGCTCTCCAGAAGGGGAAGGAGAGGAGATTACAGCAGGCAACCCAGGTTCCCTGGATAAGAGGATGAAAATCAAAGAGGATGAAAATCAAAGAGGATCGAACTAACTACACAGGGTATAATAAGACAGAAAAATAGGAGAAGAAAGTTAAGGAGTCATGAAATCTATTTTCTTTTCCAAAAGTGGTTATGAATATTTATGTGATCTTTGGGATGTAATTTTGAGGAAAATGTGTAATACAAAAGACACCTAATTGAGGTTTATTTTGGTTTTGGTTCTAGGCACAAGCACAGAGTAACTGAAAACAACATTTTGAGAGAAGGAAGGGGTTACACATTTACTAGTTTGTCAAGATTTTCATTAGGGTAAGAAGGAGTAATTACTTTTGCTATAAAACTCTCTTTCATTCATGGATGAGTACAAAGCTATTGGAGGAAAAAACAGTTTTAATTATGTTGACTCTGACTTTGCCCTCATTCGAACAATTGTTATTTAACCACTTGGTTGCCAGTT
>NW_007213890.1:0-2047 GCF_000164805.1 Carlito syrichta
TTAGTTTGAATAGGTAAATTCTTTTTTTAAAAATTGTAATTATTAACATGCCTCTTGTAATCCTGAGGTATCCTATCACCCCTGTAACCCTTCTTCCCCTCCTTGTCCTCCCTCTCCCATATTTACTGTCTTAAGAAGGTCAGTGAGTATTGAAAGAAGAGATGAAAAAGAGAAAGAAGTCAGACTGTAGTTATACCACTATTTCCTGTTGCATAGAGAATTGAAGATCAGGATTGTGTTTCTCTGATGCAAACAATCCTAAGATAAAACAGGGGTGGGAAGTATTAAGGTGGGGGGAGATCGTGCTGCAAAGCACTTCCAGCAGAGGACAGAAATGTGTTCCAGACAGCTATGAAATCTGCTGAGCTATGACCAACTGCCCCACAACCGCCGATTTTATCCTCCAGTGAGACTTCATCTCTTATTTCTCCAAAGTACAGTATTAATAAATTGTTCTGGAAAACATCAAAGTTATTTGAAAAGGTCCATTATGGCATATTATTTCTTTATGCAAAATGGCTGTTTAACAAGATTGCCTCCTTGAACTTTTCACATGAATAGGAAAGCCAATCTCATTTGCTAATGGAGGCTTTACAGCAGATCCTTTCCCTGCCCTTGTCTCTCTTTACCATTATTTTATGGATAATAATTTACAATTTGTGTAAGCTATGGGGAAAAATACCCTAGAGCATAGGGTGACATTCTCAGAGCTGCCATATGGTGTGAACATCCCAGAGGTGCATTTTAAGGAAGCCAGCCTTGGTCTTGTTGGCAGCTTGAAGGGAAGGGTAGAAAGGCGGGTGATGCTGACCACTGAGGCGAGACCAGGGCTAACTTCATCGACTTCCAGCCTCCGCTCAAGAAATGCCACTCAGAAGACAGCTGGCATTGGTTCTTGCTAAGGAATGAATTCATAAGACAGAATTGCACCCCTCATGCCCATGATTTCAGCCCAGTGAGGACGATGTGGGTAATTAGGCTGTTGCTGCTACTGAGTATTCAAGTGAATAAAGAGCCTGGGGAAGACAAGAGAATGAACAGTGCAAATATCTTAGCAGAAAGAAATGCACCGGAAGGGAACTTACACAGCACTCGGACACCACCCATCTGAGTTTGGGCACTGGGTACCCATCAGCTGCTTTTTCTGGAGCTTGCCCTCCTTGGAAGCCACTTTCTTGACATCATATGGAATGCTTAATGTGCTCTATTTGGGGAATTCTTGCATAATGTTTGTTAAATGAATGCATTCCCTCTGCATAGCAAGCAAAGATGTTTTCAATTGCTCTCCAGAAGGGGAAGGAGAGGAGATTACAGCAGGCAACCCAGGTTCCCTGGATAAGAGGATGAAAATCAAAGAGGATGAAAATCAAAGAGGATCGAACTAACTACACAGGGTATAATAAGACAGAAAAATAGGAGAAGAAAGTTAAGGAGTCATGAAATCTATTTTCTTTTCCAAAAGTGGTTATGAATATTTATGTGATCTTTGGGATGTAATTTTGAGGAAAATGTGTAATACAAAAGACACCTAATTGAGGTTTATTTTGGTTTTGGTTCTAGGCACAAGCACAGAGTAACTGAAAACAACATTTTGAGAGAAGGAAGGGGTTACACATTTACTAGTTTGTCAAGATTTTCATTAGGGTAAGAAGGAGTAATTACTTTTGCTATAAAACTCTCTTTCATTCATGGATGAGTACAAAGCTATTGGAGGAAAAAACAGTTTTAATTATGTTGACTCTGACTTTGCCCTCATTCGAACAATTGTTATTTAACCACTTGGTTGCCAGTTTTCTTGACTCTATGCTAAATGCAGTCCCTTTCAACAGAGGCCACCTTATTAAGGGAGGAATTGTAGGACTTCTGAGATTATGCACCTTGGGAAGAAGCCAAAGAGACAGAAGATGTTTCCTTGCTAACAATTTATTTTGGAGAATTTGCTACTTCTTCAAGATGAGCATGATGTGAGAATGCCAACTCAAAAAACAAAATCATAAAGCAAAAGATGTCTTTCCTTCTTCAGTCAACTTTTAGTCCTGTGCAGGAG
>NW_007213891.1:0-721 GCF_000164805.1 Carlito syrichta
GTGTAGCCACACCCCCTGATGCAAAGCAAGTAATGATTACTTACTAGGTGGCAGATGATTTCATTTCAATATGTATGAACGGCTTCAGTCACACAGATTTAGGGCAGATTAACTAACAAATGTGATGTAAGATGTTTCATCTTATTCTGACCTAAATTTGTGAATATCAGCTTAATCTTTTCTAATTATAGACATATCAAATGATTGAAGAATTCCAACAGTTGTAGAACCCTTCACAAAGCATTTTTTACCCTTAAGCCTCACATCAACCCTTGGAAATAGATATTATTTTTAATCCTCATTCATTCATTCATTCCTCTTTTACCAGTGCCTCCTAAGTAAGCAGCAGGCATTGTGCTGGGTGCTGGGGAAACTTCAGTGAAGAAAGACTTAAAGTCCCTGCTGTTATGGAGCTGACTCTCTGGTGAGAGAAAAAAGCATCAAACAAGAGTGAATAAATACATAAATGTTTTAAATCACTGATAAATTATATGAAAAAAATAAAAGCAATTTTATTATAGAGAGTGATCAAAATAGGAGGCAAAAGCTCTAGGGAGGATTTGAAGGAGGTTGATTTTAGGACTTTAGTAAGTGTTCTCCAGTTCAGGAGTAGCAGGACCAAAGACCCTGAGGTCAGACAAGGCTGACATTTTCCTAAGCAGGAGGAAATTAAGTGTGGTTGCAAATGGGGACTGAGGGGGAGAAAAGTAGAATGGAGGCC
>NW_007213892.1:0-1699 GCF_000164805.1 Carlito syrichta
GATAAAAGGATTTAAAGGATGAAATTCAGAACCATCAACTGCTCAGGATAAAGCTCTCCATTTTCATGCTCTATTTCTATTGGTTGCCCAGCCACTCTGGGGAGAATTTACCCTTAATGCTGGCCCAAATTATCCTCCCCTAGCCAGGAAGGCTACACAGTCACCTGCCAGAAGTGGGGAGCCCAAGGGAACCATAAATGGACATCCTGGACACACCCTAGTTCCTGCTTTTTTTCTAACTGGTTGTGTGACCCCGGATGTGTTACTCAACCTCTCTACAACTGTCTGCTCTTACATACATTAAGTGATTAAATAAAAATTTAATCCCAGATTTCCAAATCCTCTTGCTCTTGCTAACTGTAAACAACCAACGCGTCTCTTATTCTCAGGTTTCAAATCAGTAAGAAAACACAAAGAGGATGCTTTATGATCAGAAGGTCAAATAAAATACTCTATCATATAGACATGATATTGCTGTCAAAGCAACTGCAACAGATAGTTGCAGTTTCATTAAAAAGCAGGACATGTTTCTAGAAATTTATTGTGATAGACTTGGGAAATTATAACTTAGATTGAATCTCTTGCAAATCATTGCTTCTGAGATGTTGCTGCCAACTTTAATAATTATATTTCTCCTTTATCCTAGGTACAGTCATATACACGTGTATATATATATGTGAGAATATGTATATATACAGACATATGTATCACATATATCTAGTATGTTAACTACAATCTGAAGCGTAAACACCTATGGGAAATCTTTGAGCAATATTCCACAGATCCCAAATAGCAGTCGTTTCCTGTTAAATTAAGTTGGTAATGGAATTTACTGTATTAACTAAACCAGTTTCTATCAGATTGCAGGGAAAATTCTGCCTGGCCTCCTGGCTGTCTTTGTGGTGGCAGTGTTCTTTTGTTGGTCACATCACAGTTGCCCCCACAAGTGCTCTTGCCAATTAAGAAGACACAATTAGACGACAGCATCACCATCGCCTATGCTGTCAGTAATAAGGAACGGATGCTTCATTCTGACAGACAGAATTGGGGCTTTTCACACTTATTAATGACCTGAATTAGAATGGGATGCTTTGTTTGTCATTGTACTTAGTTTGCTATAGAGCTATAATATTTAATGTCTTGTTTAAGCCATGACGCTGATGAATGAAGGGAACGTCATGAACCATTCTAAGCATATAGAATTATGGGCTAGAAATACAACAGTATGTTTGTTTCTGAAAGGAAATATATGAATCCCCTAGGTCTACACACTTATTTCACTTTAAACATTTATTTGTTTAATGACTAGACAGTATATGAGAGCAGTGTAAATTCATAAGGTATAAAAGAAACACAGTGTACAGTGAAAAGTACCAATTTTACTGGGTATAACTCTTATTCAAATTCAACACATAATTTCCTAAAGTGGATCCCCAGATAATTAGTTTACCTCTTTAGAGGTAATTAAAGTTACCAATTTCTTCTGTGTCCTCTATCTTATTTGACAGTTAAGGAAAGTTGGGCTCAGAACAGCAAAATGGTGTCTATGGTCACATGGCAAGTTGTTTGCTGCAGCCAAACTGGAACCTTGGCCAGTTCACTAAAACACGTTCTTGTCCATAATACGTAGCTGTCAGCAGGCTCCAGGCAAACAAAAGACATTCTTTTTTCACAATGCAAACCTAAACTTTCTAATAAA
>NW_007213893.1:0-7098 GCF_000164805.1 Carlito syrichta
CTGCTCACGGTCACAGCAGCCTCAACCGCTGGGCTCAGGCAATCCTTCCGCCTCAGCCTTCCAAATAGTTGTGCGCTATCACACCTGGCAAATTTTTTGATTTATTGTAGAGATGAGGTCTCGCCAAGTTGCTCAGGCTAGTCTCGAACCCCTGGGCTCAGGCAATCCTCTTGCCTCAGCCTCCCAAAATACTGGGATTACAGGCTTGAGCTACCGTGCCTGGCCATAGAGAATTAAGTTATAGAGCTTAGCACAGTGCCTGACCCATAGGGAGTGTGCAACGAATGCAAGCTCATCTTTTTCTTTCTATCATTATGTAAGTTCTATAATTCTCTGTGACCTACCATATATACTGGATAATACTGAAGACCTAGAAAAGTCATTCTTATCCCCATCAGACCCCTTTTTATAAAAATATTTTTCAGTGTTCCTTTATCATTTTGAAATGAAACTCAGAGTTGATATGCTCTACAGACACACATAATTTAAAAATAAATTGATACAATACCCTAACTGCAATATATTTTAAAAATATAGAAAGTAACATCATAAAATAAGAAGTATTTTCACATGTGAATACCCAGGCAGTACTATACTAATAGATGTACTTTAGTAGGCGTATGCTTGCACCTATATGTAAAAGCAACATGCAAGGGACACTGGCAGATGTAAATCAATATATGAACATTTGTGATGACAACTCAAATGGCATTGCCACGAACACTGTACTCACCCAACTTTCCATCAACAAGCCATCAACCCCCTCATGGCTCAGCAGGACTGTATGACTAGTTCTGGACACTGAGCTATTGTCATAAGTTATGTGGCTTGCTTCTGGGCCAAAGTATGGAAGAGCTGGTATGTGAACCTCCATCTCCCCCCTGAGGTGGCTGGCAACAATCCCCATGGTGAAGTCTCCATCAGTCTGGGTCCTTGAGTAACTGTGGAGCAGGGCCTGCTGTCAGTGCCCGATGAACTTTGAGCATAAGCCAGAAAACCAAACTGTTGTGGTCAGTAAGCAGAATTTCTAGGTTAATCTGTTACTGCAGCATAACCCTGTCTATCCATCAATGGTAAACAACTCTTTTTAAGATATACCCTGATTTTGCACAGTTATTATATACTTGAAAAACTCTCTATATGTTCAATCTATGCAAAAAATACTTGTGTTCATATGGAAAACTAGGTTCAGATAATCATAAGCAGGGTGTGCACCTACATAAATGACCAGCAGGACATTTGAGAGTTCATATAGGATAAAGGACTGTGTATATGGTAAAAAATTGTCTAATACATTCCTGGATGTTTATTATCCTTGCCATATCATTAGGACAACCAAAAGGCCCCAACTAAGGCTCAAAACTTCCCCTAGGAAAGGGTATCACCCTAACTGAGAGCCCACTAACTTGGAGAAAAGTTAAATACAGACTTGACTGGCCAAGTTGCACATTGTGGGATTTCACTAAGAAGTTGTTTAGAGACTACAGTGTCTTAGAATACTGGACTATGTTCTACAAGATGTAAAAGGAAGTAGGTGAAAGAAATGGGTTCTCTGGTCCCAGGTTGGGAAATGCTAGCTTAATGAGTGTAAATCTTTTGTGCATGGATCATTATAAATCTCTAAACCTTTTGCTCTCTACACCTTTTTAAATAGGAAGATCTTTTGTTCCAGAGCTTCCTGAAGAGCTCACATTCCATAGGGTAAGCAAGCTTTACATTACAGATGAGCAAACTAAGGCCCAGAGAAAGTGAGAGGTTTGTGTCAAGTTTCAGTGAGTTAATAACAGAGCTAGGCCTAGAACCTTCACTTCGAATCATTCTCAACCATAAAGAGGAATGAAGTGCTAATATATGCTACAATGTGAACGAATCTCAAAAATTATTATGCTAAGTGAACAAAACCAGACACAAAAGGTCACATACTATATGATGCCATTTATATGGAATATCCAGTATAGATAAATCCATAGAGACAGAAAGAGGATTCATTGCCAGGAGTTAGGGGGAACACAAAAAGGGGAGCAACCACTTACTGGGTACAAGGTTCCCTTTTGGGGTAATGAAAATGATTTGGACCAAGATAAAGGAGGCAGGTACAAAACATTGTGAAAGTACTAAATGTCACTGACGTGCCCACTTTAAAATGATTCATTGTCTGTCATGTGAGTTCCACCTCATCATTTTATCACTTTTCATTTTCTGGTCATTGTGTAAAAAAGTAGACACCACAGACCTACAGTGAATAGAATTGTGTGGGAATTGATTATAGGCTAAAAAAGATAATTCGGCAACCATGATTGGGGTAGAGTTGTTTTCTATCCATTAGCCACTTACTACAAGCTAGGATAAAAATGTCAGGGAATTGGAGTCAGATGAACAGGGGTCAAAATTCGGACTCACTTAATAGCTATACAGTTATAACAAATTATACAAATTCTCTGAGCTTGAATTTCTTCATGTGAAACATGGAGTAGTAATATCTACAGTACAGGGTCACTGGGAAAATTAACTGCAATTATATAGGTAAAATGTCTAGAACAAACCCAATTCCATACTTGAAAATCAAACCAAGTTCTAGTATCCCCCAAATGTAATACTTTCCTGGAAAGCATACCTAAAATTCCCTTTGGAGGGTCAGAGAGGACCCAGTCCAGGATAGGGTTTTTCTTTTGGAAGCTGAGGACAAATTTGGCTCCAGGAAAGAATTTCAGAGTGAAGATTTTCTTTGTTCTGTGACTCCATGGGATGCTCTGCTGTACTGTGCAGATCAGAAAGTGGGAATGTTGGGCAGAATATATTATGCACATGCATGTGTTTAGAAAATAACAAGTTCTCTAGAAGGGAACCCCTACATAATCAAGTCTGTCAGAAGAAAGAGTTTCTGGAACCTTCATCTTCTGATCAGTTGGAAACTAACTGGGCATTTCAAGAAAAAACAAACACCTTTAGGCACAATTAATGTGTTTCTTTAATATACGATAGTCCTTTTCACCTCTACTCTCAGTTTTAATAGTATAAAACAGTGTTTTAAAATATATTGAAAAATCATCTTTGCTTAAAAAAATCAGTAGTCATACAACTGTCATACACAGAATGACTTATAAATTGCCTGTGACATTTTTAGGAGATCTGACTCATATGAAGTTGGAAACACACTGGATTTATCCACATCCAAATTGACTGATGAAATATCTAGTTAAAACAAATAAGCAACGTTACTAACTGCAGTCCCTTGAAACTTGGCAAGCTTAGTTCAATGCTGCTGAAGCCGTTCTTGAAAACTAGAGTGCAAGTGAAATTTTTTAAATTACTAAACTGCTGCTGAAAAGCCTTATTTTCAAATAGCAATTCCTGCATTCAATAAGCATTCATTACCAAATCCCAGGATGTTTTACACTGCTCCATCATGGGCTATGCAAGAGCTCAAAGACAAGAAGCCTCTTCTTCCTAAGAGAAGTCTAACTAGAAGAAAAGTCCAATTTTTTGGTTTAAGGATTCTGTTTCTTTCTAATTCCAAGGTGGGGTAAAATACAGATATGCCTCCAGTTAAAAGTCAACCGTCCTCCAAGAGCTGCCTGGTGGTGAAATAGGGAATGGGAAGAATGAAGGAGATAAAAGAAATAGTGTAGGAAGAAAATCTTTACTTCTGTGCAAATCCAAAGCAAGCTCCCTCAAGGGTCTGGTAAGAAGGAGTGGAATAAGAACCTTCTGGCATCCTGTTACGAAGGAGGAACATGAATCGTGGGTTCAAATGCTCTCCACATGTGGTTGAGAGCTATCCTGAGGCAGGCTCTGTCTGCAGCCATGATGATAGCTGTTGGGTAAGTGTCCAAGGGCTCTGAGTATCGCAGTGACACCACCTGTTACCCCGGAAGCCAATCACCTAGCAAACAATCTGCAAGGCACATGTCAGTTCAACTGACAATGTGGAGAGAGTGTACGAAGTTGTTCATCATAATGTGAGTAATTAGCAGGAGAAAGGTGGTAAGAGAGAGGTAATAGGTCTATTCTCAGTGTGGGTTATGAGATAGGTGCATCCAAGAGAGTCAGTGGAACTGGGTAAATCAAAATGAAAACTTTAGTCTAAAAAAATCATACCTTAAATATAGATATAAATATATGTAATGGAAAAAAGTCACAAAAACCCTAGGTGGATGAAAGGAGGGACCCCAGGAAACTCAGAATAGACTTAACTTTAGCACAGCCATTTTGCCCTAGCCATTTTGCCCTTTTGCTTAAGTTTTACCACTGACATGCTTTGCTTAGCAGCTTTTATGGCTTCCACATCCCTCTTAAGTTATAATTATTAATGAAAAAAAAATCGCCAGCCGGACGCAGTAGCTCAAGCCTATAAGCCCAGCACTTTGGGTGGCCAAGGCGAGAGAGGATTGCCCGAGCCCGTGTCTCTGCAATAAAAAAAAAAATTAGCCAGGTGTGGAAGTGCATGCCTGTAGTTCCCATTACTTGGAAGGCTGAGGCAGAAGGATCACCGGAGCCCAGCCGGTTGATGCTGGGGTGGCCATGGAGCATGCCGCTGCACTCTAGCCTGGGAAACAGAGTGAGACACCAACTCAAAAAAAAAAAAAATTATCTTTCCCCAAATTGGTTCCCAGAATCAGTTTCTCTAGGTCAGTCCTTAGAAATCAGAGATTATTTAAACTCCCTTCAGCATGTCCAGTCCTCCTAACAATCTTTCTTCTAGGTATTTGTATTAACACATTGTTAACAGCCATTCATGACGACCTTCAGCCCACCACCGGGAGGTATCTGTATTAATATACGGCTATTACCTGACCATAACCAACCTCTAGCCCACTATCCAAGGTCAGGTCATGAGATGCTGGCTTGACATTGCCTGGCAATGTCAAGATCCAAGACTTACGCAACCGCTTTCAACAGCAAAGACCTGGACATTCATTTTGGCCCAAACCCCTCGGGCCCCAACCTCCCCTGTTCTAAGGGCCTTAAAGATGCCCAGTCCTCAGCCCTTTGGAGTCACACTTGACTGAGTGCTGGCCCCCTTTCCATCTGTGAAAGGTGAGTAATAAACTTTACTAATTTCTACTTCCTTCTTTGTTGCAATCTTGCATTATTCTTGTGGTACCAGCCTTGCCTCGGTTTATTCTTTGAGGGGATATACACCAAAGTGCTAACAATGATTATCTCTAGATGACAGAATTTTATTTGTATTATTAAGAAAGCAAATTATAAATAAAATCGTATATTTAAATGACAAAATATAGTTTGGATCAAATACTTTTGTACAAAAAAACAACATAAAGGCAGCAGCACTGAAGATTAATGGATGATCCAATATTAAGAGAACAGACATTATAAAAATAAATGCAAACTGGCTACAATCCTATGAATGAAAACCAGTGCCTGGCAGTTTAATAACTCTTAACAGATGTAAAACAGTAAAATATGGCCTTTATATAATAAAGAGTTGACTTAGGACTTTTTGATGATCAAGTTTAAAATTAAACATGAGCCGGGCTCAGTGGCTCACCTGTAATCCTGTGCCCTTGGGAGGCTGAGGTGAGTGGATTGCCTGAGCCCATGGGTTCAACACCCGCCTGAGCAACTTGGTGAGACCTCATCTCTACAATAAATCAAAATGAGCCGGGCATGGTGGCGCATGCCTGTAGTTTCAGCTACTTGGAAGGCTGACGCGGAAGGATCACCAGAGCCCAGCAGGTCAAGGCTGTCGTGGCCAGGAGTGGCCACTGCACTCCAGTCTGGGTGACAGAGTGAGACTCCAACTCAAACAAACAAACAAAAAATTAAACATGATGAAGTAAATCTTACCTTTAACTATATGAAAAATGAATATTTTACACGTTTGCATCCCAAGGGTCTGGCTCCCTTATTTTTGAACAGTGGTTCCATTTTTTCACTGATTTTAAGTATTTTTCAAATACTTAAAATAATATCATTTTGCAACAGAATTAATATTTTTTAAAAACTTGACCAGTTTCTTTTAAAAAAAATGTTATTTTAAAGATGTGGGGTACAATTCAGGATTAGGTACATAAGTGGTCATCAAAAAAATTATAATATTAATACTATAATACCTAAACATCAAGATTATGATTCAAAAGATTTCATTACAGCATTGTTTACAATTATAAAATGTGAAGAAACAATGTCCAGCAATATGCAAATGGTTACATTATGGGATGGGCATACTATGGAATACCAAGCAGCTACTAAAAAATAATAATTTTGATGTATATATACAGACATTGGAGGTGTGTACATAGATCACAGATTAATGGAAAAAGCAAGGAATACTATACATAACAGAATTTTATTTTATTAAAGGAAAAAACTATGGTTTTGCATACATATTCAAGGAAGAACTGGTCTCCTCCAATGTATGCACATGGCTCATTTTTCCATTTCATTCTGGTCTCTGCCTACACATCACCCCAGAGGCTTGCCCTGACCACTATATCTAATGTAGAATCCTCTAGAATTCTCTATCCTTTTATCCTACTTTATATTGCTATATGGCATGAATCATTATCATATTTTATATTAAGATTTTTACTGAATCATTGCCTTTCTCGCTATTATAATGTAGATTCCATGAATAGAGACCTTATTTGTTTGGTCACTGTTGCTATCTCAGTACCAGGTCCTGGCACATAGTAGATACTCAAATATTTGTTAAATAAATAAATGTAATTATAAATATATACATACAGACACACATACATATGTAGATATGAATGTGTATATATATTTACACACATAAATATACACTTATATATAGATAAAACATATATAGAGAGAGAAAGAGAAAAAAATCTCAAAGCACATGAACCAAATGTAAATATTGAATACACTTGGGTAGTGGGAGTGGGAGAGATAGATGAATAGAAAGGGGAAGACCCTTCTATTTTTATTTTAAATATTTATATTTTATTTAAATAATTTGTAATAAAGATGAAATATGGTACGATTAAAAAAACCCTAGTGGGTTCGAGACCCGCCTGGGCAGCGAGACCTCATCTCTACAATAAATCAAAAAATCAGCCGGGCGTGGTAGCGCATGCCTGTAATTCCGGCTACTCGGAAGGCTGAGGCCTGTAG
>NW_007213893.1:7118-13385 GCF_000164805.1 Carlito syrichta
AAGGATCGCCGGAGCCCAGCAGGTTGAGGCTGCGGTGGCCGGGAGCGGCCACTGCACTCCAGTCTGGGCGACAGAGTGAGACTCCAACTCAAAAAAAAACAAAAAAAAAAAACCCTAGTCATACAAAGACTGGGGTTTGTTGAACCTATATAATTACTTAAAAAATATATTTGGTGGTAACATTCAGGTATCTCTGGTTTCTCAACTGAACTGATTAACTGAAGATATTTTAATCAATGATAATTTCAATCTTCACACTTTAGGGAGTGGTTCTTAAACTTCAGCATGCATAGATCACCTGCCTAGTTTGTTGAAAATATAGAATCCCAGGTCGGGCTCGGGGGCTCAGCCTGTAATCCCAGCACTTTGGGAGGCCAAGGTGAGTGGACTTCCTGAGCCCGTGGGTTTGAGACCAGCCTGGTCAACTTGGCAAGACCTTGTCTCTACAATAAATAAAAAATTATCTGGGTGTGGTAGTACACGCTATAGTTCCACTACTTGGAAGGCTGAGGCGGAAGGATTGCCGGAGCCCATAAGGTTGACTCTGAGTTGGCTGTGAGCATGCCACTGTACTCCAGACTGGGTGACAGAGTGAGACTCCAACTCAAAAAAAAAAAAAGAAAACATAGAATCCCAAGTTCAATCCCATGAGATTCTCAATAGGGTTTGGGTAGCAGCAGGAATTTGAATTAAAAAAAAAAAAAATCACCCAAGGTGATTCAAAGTTCACCATTTGAGAAACCAGCCAGGCCAGAGCTGAGATAGGAAAGACTGAATCAACATGTATCTAGTGATGATCAACTATCTGCCAAGCAATTGTGGTAATAAACATTAGATACGTTTATTTAATGGGCTATTAGTGAAAGATATTTGAACTAGGTTGCATTTGCAATTAATTTGTAAGAAGGTAAACACTATACCATTCTGAATAGAACAAAATACTTTGGAAGTTAAAAGTTTTGATGCAGGCTTTGTGGTTCCATTTGTGTGAATTTTAAAATTATATTACCCACTTAATAAAATCATTGTATTATGCTTTCATCCATTTACATGGGGAATGGCAAATGCAAAGTACCTGAAAGCAAAGACATCCCCAAAGTACATTAAGAGCAGAGACTACCAGTTGGAAAACCTCGGTTCAAGCTCCTTTGATCATCAAAGATGTTCCTTCACTAGGACTTAGTTTTCTCCCTTGTAAGCTGCTAGAGTTGACTTTAAGAACTCTTGTGGCCCTACCAATCTATTTTTCTAATACAAACACACATAAATGTTTCCTTTGCATTACACATGGTGTTTCCGATAATGGCACTTCTATACATAATGGCTGTTGATGTGCTTTCAACAATTTTTTACACTTTCGTACATTATGTATAGTCACAAAAGTCACACTCAAGTGAAACGTGCATTCAGTTCTAATTTTGTTATAAAATATCCATTACAATAAACTATTTTAAGAGTTCAAGTGAAAAAAAATTGGGGGGCTCACTTCATAGAAAAAGTATCAGAACTTCTGACTCACAGACTTACAAGAACAATAAGAACAATAGTAAACTAGTGATAGCCATTTTAAGGACCCTAATGTCATGTCTGGGATTGTTATCTTTTCTACTATCATATTCATATTTCACTTATAAGCATTTGTCCTAATAACTGTTTTTTAAAAAAACACACAAAAAATGAAAACATATTTAAAAAAAAAAAACTTCCCAGGAATTCTAGAAGTTTCTAGGTAAAACTGATCACCAGCAGATACAATACCCCCCCCACAAAGATCTCAAAATAACATCTTGAGAACAAGGAAACAATGGCTCATTCCATACTTGTTTTCCTTCACATTTCACTCTAGACGAATCAGGGTGCTTAAACTGCCCTGCTGCCAGAATAATCCATATTCCTTTTAGCGTTGCTGAACATGGAGAGGAAGGAAATGAAAGAAATGGGATGCCTCAAGAGGACAAAGAAAAAGATCACAAGGACAGTGACTGCTAATTAGCAACATATTATAAATATGGGTAAATGCACTAGTCTTTCAACTCCCGAGCCCTTAAGTTCATGTCTTAGACAGAAGTGAAAATGTGTTTGTCAGTACCACGCTGGTCTCTTTTCTCAAAAGATGATGCACAACTGGGAGCAGAAGCTGAAGGCCTGTACAAATAGATGTGATGCTACAATAGATTTCACTGCTTGGCAGCAGAGGCTGCTTCTGACAAGCGCATTTCTCTCCTCCCTAAGTAACTTGTTTATAATCAGGTCCTAAAATCTTAAAACAATATGTTCTTTTAGCTGAAGCAATTTCCCCTCTCTCCCTGAACAGGGCCTAGATTGTTAATCAGAAGCTGGAAACCCTCACTAGTAGTTTTTTCGAGCTCCTCCTGAAGCACTGAAGATTTTGTCCAAGTGAGAGGAATCCTATAGGAATGGATTATAAAACACCTCCAGGCTTGTGTAGTAAGTCCCAGTGCCTTTTGGGAAGCAGGATTCAATTTATAGCCCGGATCTCTTGTTCTAAGACCTGCTGGGGAGAACATGCCCCTGGCCACACAGTAGCCAAAACTGTAGCTGTTTCAGACCATGACTGGATCCAAAGAGAGTTCTCAGCCAGCAGGCTGAGGATAATGGCTGAGGTATCAAGTGGTGCAAAGGAAGAAAAGAATCAGAGTTGTGGCAAAAAAAAAAAAAGTTATTTTAATATTGTTTAGAAGAAAGAAAAAATATATCTGTGTATATACACACATGCCCTGACTTTTTTGGGCTACTCTAATAAAATGGGAACATGGTGTTTTCAGCCGTCTCTTAAAAGCCTCTAGCCTGTCTCTTTTCTGCTGGATTTACAATGCTAAAAAAGCAAAATCCCAGAAACGTATTTCTGTTTACTTAAGAAGGATAAAGTGTTACCTACAAACAGAGGGCCCTTTTACAGAGATTGGAAAACAAATGGTTTAAGAGCATTAAGATCTACATATCTCTCATGCCAGCACATTTAAAGTCATCAATCAAACATAATCCTGAACATACGAGGTGCAAAAGTGCTAAAAAGGCCCCATTAAAATCCAAGCCTTTTCAGGTGTACCACCCAATCCTGAGAATTATATACAAGGCAGAAACAGCTCTAGTTTATACACACAATACCATTAGGGACAATTTATCATGTCTTTAAAAGTGATACATAGTACATTGTGAAATTGCTTATTAACTCCAGAAATAACAAACCCAGCTTGTCTAAATGCACTTGAATATCCATAATTGGAATTTTGAAAACTTAGGTTAGAGCTATTCTTATTTACATAGCTTAAACTTTCTACTAATCTACCTCCTAACTTGTACTTCAGATTTTTAGATACACATTTTTAAACTAGCACTGGAAACTTTAGTTATTTTGACAAAAAGTTTCAAAATGTTTGAAAGAGGTTTGCTACACCAAATGCTTAAAAGAACAAAGATTACATGAACAAATAGACTCTGGGTAAAAATCTAAATGATAGGAATACATAATTTTATCTTTCAAATTTTTCTTTTGAAACATGGTTAGCTTGCACTTATTTCCTGGTTTTTCCTTAAACTATCATAAAGAAATATGTATGTGACTGTTTCTACTCCTGGCTCTCCTATCTGAACCCATTACATCTCTTCTTCTTTTTTTTAAAGGTACTTTTTGTACTACAAATATACAATTTCATACATAAAAATAGCACTCTTGATCTGCATTAAAATCCACCAAAGTCAAAGCTAAAAATTGGAGAAATAAAAGGAAGCTCAAAACCAAGGATAGACTCTGTTGCAGCTGGGTGTGCCTAATGCCAATTAATGTTAAAAACCTGTAAAAAATAACTATATTTAGAGATCCCTTTTGGGAGAACAGGGCCCAGTTTCCAGTTTGGCTTTTAGGTATATTGATTGGCTTACTGCATGTAGTTGGTACATTTTGTGCTCACATTTTGATGGGCTGTGTGTTTCTCTATCAGAGGATTGACTACCTACATACAGAAGACATCACCTTCAGTGTGTCTGAGCAAGCTGGATCCTGCAGCATGATTAGAACCAGAGTCAGATAAGAACCCAGGTCTCTCTCTCTCGACTCCCACACCTGTAGAATACTCTCATTCATGTGATCACTCAGCAAACAAGAACTGTGTGAGTCTATGAGTCAAGAACTGTGCTAGATGCTGAACCTACTAAAGTACTCTGTACTTAAGGAGCATATTAGCTTGGAGAATGGAGACAATTATGCAAACAAAGTATGGTGTTACCAGGGACTCCAGAATAATCAGTTCCATGTGGAAGGGGGTAGTCACAAAAGATGCTGCACAATGAACAACTAAGGATTTAGGGCTACAGGCCATGACTGGAAAACAAAAAAAGGCAGAAGCATATATGACAAGGATTTCCAGAGATGAGTCCAGAGCCAGGCAGGATAGGATACATTAGTGTTTACTGAAAGGATACACAGTATATGAATCTAAGAGGTAGTAAAATGTGGCAGAATGGTTCCCAGGTTAGGAAAATTTGCACATAAATTTTGACTCTTTTCTTGGTCTGCGAACTTGGAAAAGTCATTTAACTTTCAAGTTTCATCTGAAAATGAGGACAATAACGTCTGTTTCATAAGTATGTTGTTGGGACTATCAAAAAAATATATTTAAAATGATTTATAAGCTGGGCTCGGTGGCTCAGCCTGTAATCCCAATTCTTTGGGAGGCTGAGGTGAGTGGATTGCCTGAGCCTGCAGGTTCGAGACCCACCTGGGCAACTTGGCAAGACCTCATCTCTACAATAAATCAAAAAATTAGCTGGGCGTGGTAGCGCGCACCTGTAGTTCCAGCTACTTGGAAGGCTGAGGCGGAAGGATCGCCAGAACCCAGCAGGTCAAGGCTGCGGTGGCCGGGAGCTGCCACTGCACTCCAGTCTGGGTGACAGAGTGAGACGCCAACTCAAAAAAAAAAAAAAAAAAAAAAAAAGATTTATGCATTTTACGAAGCTAATATCACATTGATATTTACCCAAACTGGGTAAATATCCAACAAAAAAGGAGAACTACAGGCAAATATCCCTTATGAACATAGATGTAAAAATCCTCAACAAGGTTCTAGCAAATCAGATCCAAAAACACATCTCAAAAATCATCCACCATGAAGCAGGCTTTATCTCCAGGATGCAGGGCTGGTTCAACATTCACAAGACCATAGATATAATGAAATACATCAACAGATGTAAAAACAAGAACCACATAATTATATTATTAGATGCAGAAAAAGCTTTTGATAAAATCCAGCATCTCTTCTTGATAAAAACCCTCAAACACCTAAGTATACAAGGAACATACCTCAAAATAGTATTAGTGTCATCTATGATAAACCCACAGCTAACATATTGCTAAAGGAGAGGAACTGGAAACATTTCCCCTGAAAACTGGGACAAGACAAGGTTGCCCACTCTCACCCCTCTTGTTCAACATTGTGTTGAAAGTCCTAGCTCGGGCAATTAGACATGAGAAGGAAATCAGGGGTATCCAAATAGGAAAAGAAGAAGTCAAGTTATCCATCTTTGCAGACAGTATGATCCTATACCTCAAAACTCCAAAAGAATCTCTCAAAAACTGCCTGCATTGATAAAGGACTTTGGCAAAGTCTCAGGGTACAAAATAAATGTGCAAAAAATAGTTCCATTCGTATACACCACCACCAAGCAGGGAGAGAACCAAATAAAAAGCATAATCCTATTTCACGATAGCCACAAAAAAATGAAATACTTCGGCATCTTCCTAACCAGAGAAGTGAAAGACCTTTACAACGAAAACTACATAACGGTGCTCAAAGAAATCCAAGAGGACACAGACAAATGGAAAAATATTCCATGCTCATGGATAGGAAGAATCAACACTGTTAAGATGTCCATCCCACCAAAGGCAATCTATAGATTCAATGCAATGCCCATTCAATTACCAACATAATTCTTCTCAGACCTGGAAATGACAATACAGAAATTTATATGGAAACATAAACGACCATGAATAGCCAAAACAATCCTTAGCAAAAGAAACAAAGCAGGAAATATCAGACTTCCAGACTTAAAACTTTATTATAAGGCTAAAATAATCAAAACTGCCTGATATTGGTACAAGAACAGGCATATAGATCAATGGAGCAGGACAGAGATTCTGGAAGCAAAGTCTCAATTTATCAACCAACTCATCTTTGACAAAGCCTCCAACAACAACCACTGGGGAGAGGAAAATCTATTCAGTAAATGGTGCTGGGAAAACTGGCTGAC
>NW_007213893.1:13422-25586 GCF_000164805.1 Carlito syrichta
TACCTATCACCACACACAAAAATTAACTCTAAATGGATCAAAGACCTAAATGTAAAACCTCAAACTATAAGAATCTTAGGAAATGCAGGAAACACCTGTACAGAAATTGAAACTGGCAACCAATTCTTGATCAAAACCCTAAGTGCCCATACCTTAGAAATAAGATAGACAAGTGGGACCTCATCAACCTGACAAGCTTGTGCAAAGCAAAAACAACAACAACAACAACAACAACAACAACAACAAAACCATCACAAGAGTGGGGAGACAGCCTACAGAATGGGAAAAAATGTTTGCCAACTGTATATCTGACAAAGGCCTACATCTAGGATCTACAAGGAACTCAAACAAGCCAGAAAGGAAAAAACAAACAGCCCCATTAAAAAGTGGGCAAGAGACATGAATAGACACTTCAAAAGAAGATATATGGGCAGCCAACAGACACATGAAAAAGTGCTCAGTCTCACTTATCATCAGAGAAATGCAAATCAAAACCACATTGAGATACCACTTAACCCCAGTAAGAATAGTCATCATTAATAAAACAAATGACAGACACTGGAGAGGATGCAGAGAAAAAGGAATGCTTCTACACTGGTGGGAATGCAAACTAGTGCAACCTCTTTGGAAGACAGTGCGGCAATTTCTGAAAGAACTAGAAACTGACCTTTCATATGACCTAGCAATCCCCCTATTGGGAATAAACCCAGAGGAACTCAAATCATTCTACAAAAAAGATACCTGCATATGCATGTTTATTGTAGCTCTATTCACAATAGCAAAAACATGGAACCAACCAAGCACCCCATATACATAACGTAATATTATGCAGCCATAAAGATGGACAAACATATGGACTTTGCAGCAACTTGGATGGATTTAGAGTCTACCGTACTCAGTGATTTATCCCAGAAACAAAGAACAGAGTACCATATGTTCTCACTCATAAGCGAACATTGAACAATTATCATAATACTATAAGAAAGTGACTGGTAGTTATGGGAAACTGTCGGGGGAGGGGAGTGGGATTGGCAATTGAGGGGAACTGCCAGGGTAGGGAGAGGTACACCTCATCAACAAGGGTACCTGCATAATGAACATTTGTATACCTAACTCTGAATTTACCCCACATCTTTAAAAGAAAAAAAGAAAAAAAACCAAAACAATTTATGAAGTATACCCTAATCCAACATTTCTCCATTTTGAGAAACAAAATTCCTACACTTGAGAAAATTTTTGGTATACAAAGTTAAAAAAGACACTTCTCAAAACCACTAATATGATAATGTGTAATCTGACTCTTCAAGAAGCAGTATAGTATGCAGTGTTGCACAGTTGGTCATGAAGCCCTCCTTTGGGCCGAAGGCCTCCTTCTTCAAGAAAACACACTTTGGGAAACAGTGCTGTAAGTCCTTAAATGCATATATCTGCTTAGAGTTTACAATGAATATTGGAACATAGGACAATTATTGAAAACTGCCACAAGAAGAAGATAGAATAGGCCTTTTTCCAACAAATATCATCTTAGATGAACAAACAGCAACCAGTGTAGTCTCTGAATTCTCTGTCTGTAGGATGGAGAAAACCCTCAATGCCCTATATAGAATTGAGTCCTTGCTTATAGTCAAATGCTTCTGCAATTGGCCCTGACCTGCTATATACTGCATTGGCCTTCAAACCCTACTTCTACGGCCCAAACTTTTCCTAAGCATCTCTGCATTCTCCTGCCTCTTGGCCACAGCTCAAAATTTTGGTTCAAAACTGATCTCCAACAAGAAGTCCTACCAGTTTTCCCTAGAATTCATTTCATCCTCTCTTATAGGTCAATAAGTAGTTTGTACCTCTGCTGACGCTGTCAGCCTAGTGAGTCTTCCCTGGAGCTATTCTTCCTACTAAAGTATGTGCCCCTACAGAGAAGAGAGTGTGTCTCCATATTTCCACAGTGCCTAATGCAACACATAAATATGCTTGCTGAATTGAATAGCTTCAATGATCAGTAATAGTAATATTCCACAGAGTAAGAACAGTTTTAATGCAGTTACAAAATGCACATTCTACAAAAGTCCAATAATAATTAAGTGAAAGGAACAACACACACTGTTAATATTATACAAAGTTACTTACAAGGTCTAGAAACATAGTGGGCTTTTATCTGTCACAAAGATTTTCACATTGTTACCAGAATTGCTTTAGAGTTTTAAGTCTTGGGAATACTTCCAGATTGTTGCTGAATAGTTTCAAAACTAAAAATACCACCCTGGGGTTGGAGACCTTCCCCAACCACCTAGACAGTCATGTTCTTCATGCCTGATGGACATCCTTTCAATTATGCTTTTTCCCAGGGGTGTCTCTTTCTCTTTCACCTCTAACTTACATCCTCCCCACCCAATCCCACTACTCACTACTTGGCAAGCAAATCAGTTCCATTGTCAGGAAAAAAGGTAAAAAATATCTGTGTACATTTTATCCCAAGCCTTACAAGGAAGGAAGTTAATTAAAGTCTCATCTAGCATACATTCTTCCCCCAGCTGTGTCTAGCCATGAGCAGAATGATGATTATGTGCATCTGGGCAAAACATTAAAGAGGAAACCTCTGTAAAAATTAGGTATGGTTTGGAAATAAGAAGCAAACATAGTCTGTGTATTCTGCAGAAACAACACTAAATAAGCACCAGGCCAGCCCTCCTGTAGGCGGAGGCAGCGATTGGTTCAAAGAACTGTTGGAGTGTCTTTCTGGCTCCTAAAATGATTCTGTAAGATCCTTGTGCACAGGAGACCATGTTTACTCCATCACTGGAACCACCCCTCAAATGTTGCACAGCTGAATGTGCTTACAAGTACTTGGGATAGAAGAACTGTCATCATTATCATGTCTATCCTATTTCCACATATTTAGTCCCAGTAAGCCCCCTTTCCACGTTTCTCTCCAAAGAACGCTTTTACTCCAGATGCAATGGATTGGTTCAGACCATGCAAATACTTATCCCTTCAATCATGGGAGTTGGTTGAAAAAACAAACAAACAAAAAACCAAAAAACAATCTTAGTTAAGTTTGACATAACATTATCAATGTGACAATTTTCGAAATCTACTGCAGTGTACATATTGGTCCTTTAAAAACACCAAGCTGTTTACTAATGTGCCAGGCACTATTCCAGAGGATGTATTTATCTTTTCTTAGAGATTCTCCCATTTTCCTATTATCTGACAGCTAATTAATATTTGGTTGATTGTCATAATGGGCTGTGTGAACAAAACTCATTTCTGTAATTTCAATGTCTTTCCTCTACCATATCTTTCCAATCTCACCTCTTCTCAGCCAGCCTAGCTGAGCTACCCCCAGTCACCCAATGTGATTTCCCATCTCTCTGCTGTTCATCTTGGATGTCCTAATAATATTCACTTAAGGCAGACTCAAGAATGTATAGCTAGTGTGCCTTTGGCCCAATGCCCTCTCTATATAGTATGCATATTCTAGCTTTACCAAGATTTTATGGCCATGCTAAAAAATCATCTACTTTACAAAAGTTTCTTTTGATGACCCTTCCTCCTTTCTATAGGCCCCAAAATTATCTCCTCTTCCTAACAGTTTGTTGATATCACCTTTTGATAATATATACATCATAATTTATATATCATATAATAACGATTTGTATATTGTATTTTCCCTATTGGGCTCTAAAATCCTTGATAGCTGGGGCCATTGCTTCAAAAAGTTTAAAAGCTCAACTTTTAGCTTAGTGCCTAATAATGATGATGATGATGATAATAGGAGCTAATATTATTGAGAGTTTTGTGGACTAGGCATACTGTTACTACACCTGGCTGAATTTTTGATTTATTGTAGAGATGAGGTCTCGCTGCCCAGGCGGGTCTCGAGCCCGCGGGCTCAGGCAATCCACTCACCTCAGCCTCCCAAAGGCACGGGATTACAGGCTGAGCCACCGAGCCCGGCTAGGCATACTGTTAAATGCTATTTATTTCATTCAATTTTCACCATTCTATTAAGTACTACTATTATTGGCATATTCCAGATGAGAAGCAGGCTCAGATAAATTAACTTGCTTGAGATCACAGCTGTTAAGTAGAAGATTTAGGTCTTGTACATCTTTTTTTTATAGTCATTTTCAGGCACCTTTTATTTTGTAGTTGCAAACTATACTTTTATTTTAAAATTTGTTTCCTTTTTTGGCTGTTAAATAGAAATGCAAGTGGTTTTTGTAAATTTTTTTGAATCCAGAAAATTCTATTTTATTCTTGAAATGGTTGTATTTGAAATTTTATCATGCAGATGTAATAATGTTCAACATTAATGAACATCTTTACACCTGTTTTGAAAATTACAAGGCCCTTAAAACACTTTTAACTCTGATTACTATCCTCCTGACTTCCAATAACAAGGTAAGATAGCAAGAGTTTAGTTCTTTTATTCTAAACGACTTCTTTCTTCAAATAAGACATCATTATTAACATTTTAAAATGTAAATTGTATACGTAAATCTTACAATACTTGTTTAGATTTCATTTATTTTTAATAATCTCTTGTTCAGTTTTATTCTTATATCTTAGATCTTCCTTCTAATTTTCCTCCATTCTGAAATACTTCTTTAAGAATGTTTCTTTAGAGAAAATCTACAGATAGTAAATAATCTCTTAGTTTTTGTTTATTTAAAAATGTTGCTTTCCTCTTGTTATTAAATGGCACTTTGTTGAGAAGATAATTCTAGGTGAGCAGTTATTTCTTCTTAAAATTTGGAGACATTATTCTGTCTTTTGGCTTCAATTTTTGTTGAGACATCTACATTGACTCTAACTTGCCATTTGTTTATAGGTGATGTGTCTTTTATCTCTGATTGCTTTTAAATCTCATTGGCTTTGATGTTCTGCAGTTTATTATAATGTGTCTAGTTCTTTGTATTTATTTTGCTTGGTATATGTTGTATCTCTGTGGATTTATATCTTTTGGCAGATGTAAAAAATTCTCAGCTATTATCTTTTCAAATGTTGCACCTCTATTTTCTCTTTCTAGGACTCTAAGTTGGTATATTTTTGGTCTTCTTATTCTATCTTACATATCTCTACACCTATCTTGTGTTCCCCATCTCATTTTGTCTTTGTGCCAAATTCTGTATAATTTCTTTGGATTTTTTTTCCAGTTCACTAATTGTCTCTTCAGCTTGTTCTAATCTGCTTTTAAACCCACTCATTCAGATTTTCATTTCAAAAAGCTCTATATGGTTTCTTATGGTCATTTTAATAGTCTTATATTGCTTGATCATATAAAAAATTCACTTTTTATTTTCTGTATATGTTATATATATTACTATTTTAAATCAACATTGATAACTATAATATCTGAAAACCTTGGAAAGTAAAAATGTGTTGTTTGCTATTTGAGTTGACTCTCTTTCAAGGTAATTTATTTTCTTTGTATGTTTGGTGAAAACTTTTATAAGCTCATATTTTGTTGAACTTTATTTATGGGAATCCAGAGGACCTATTATAGGGATGTTTTCCTCTAAAAAAAAAAAAGCATTTACTTTTTTTGGGAAGCCAGTAGGTATGACTTACCCACTACTATTTTAAACCTCCTCAAGTGTACTGACTAAATAGATTTTCAAGTTGTGTGTGTGTGTGTGTGTGTGTGTGTGTGTGTGTGTGTGTGTGTACACTGGTTGTTAACTTTGGTCCCTGGACATCTTGGGTTTTCTTACTTACTTATAGCTCACTGTTCTCTATCTCAGTTTAACTCACTGTTTCCTTCTTTCTCCTTCTGGAGATTTCCCTTATTTTCTTAAAAATTCTTTAATGCATCAAATAATTTGTTATAACTTACCTAATATATAGTAATATCATAGGTTGAGATACCTCTTCTAGCTCTACAAATGCAGGTTTCATTTTTCCATGTCAGCATAAAAGTTCCAAGGTTTAAATATGAAATAAAATCAGTGTAATTAGTTTCACTGTTCTCTAGAGTTCTGTATTTTATTTTTATTTACAGAATAATAGACTGTTAGGGTAAAAGGCATTCAAGTGATTATTTAGCACAGTGTTTCCCACTAGAGACACTACTGGTATTTTGGGCAGAATAATTCCTTATCTCATGGGACTATCTCAAATGCTGAAAGACATTTAACAATCCTGGTCTGTATCTGCTAAAGTCAGGTAATTGAAAAAGGTAAAAATATTGCTCATTTTCAATATCCTCCTAGGTTGAGAATTTTGATGCTTACTCCTCTCATGTTATGTATGGAAAATGTCTGCCCTTACGATAATGGGCAAAACCCAGATATGGACTATAAAGATTGTATTGAAATACAATTTAGCTCTCAACTCTCTGCCACTAGGTGCATTCCCACCATAATCTACTTCACTGCTTGTACTCCAGCCACAGTGTCTTTCGGTTCCTTGCTGTGCCATGCTCCTTCCTACAATAGGGCCTTTTCAGTTGGCTCTTCCTTCAGCCAAGTGGGCTATTCCCATCTCTCTCCCTTCCCCACCCCCTCTGCCTACTTAAATCTTACTTATCTTTCAGATCACATATCAAATGTCACTTATTTAGGAAAGTTGCCCTTTCTCCCTAGACTAAGATCCCCTACAACATACCTTAACAGCCCCCTGGATTTCTGCCAATCTGCTTAATATGGCTTAACATTTATAAATTTTAATGTCTATTTCTACCACTAGACTATGAAGTTCATGGGGGAGGGAGGGTGGTGATCTCTGTTTTGTTCACTACTGACTCACCTGTACCTAACAAATGCCTGCCACATAATGGGGGTTCAAAAGTATTTGCTAAATAAATGAACAACTTCATTGTTGTGATGTTTCCAAACAAGAAAAGATAAAGTGAACTCTAGAAAAGTTAAAGTGAAGACTTCCTTGACAATATCCATCAGGACCTGGGATGCAAAAGAAATATTCCTAAATAGTAATTTATTTAGCTTTTCTACTGCTATCTCTTCTTCAAACGGAAATCTCTCAACCCTCGTATCTCAGAAAAACCTTGCCCTTGCTAAACTGCTGTGACAGTTGATTGTTACAAATAATTCTGCCTTCAAGATGTTTAATAACTTTACATTGAATGCTAATACATATTCTTTAGAAAGCCAATATCATGAACTGCCACAGAGTCTTATTAGAAATCCTTAACCTATTGCCAATAAGAACTCTGGATAAATAGGGAGTTTTAGGTTTTTCAGCTAGTAATTTCAACAATGATCCATTTGCCACTTACTTTGGTAATCTGAATTTCATTATCTGTAAACTCCATCCGTTTCCTTGAATTGATCCATCAATATGATTCTATTTAAAAGCTACCTTCCCATGCTGGTGGGTGAGTTGATGAAAAAATTAAAAAATAACCACATACTTTTTCTCTCCATTCTCATCTGTGAAATTGACCTTGCTTTCTACTGAGAACCTTGTTGTCACAGACCTCACAGGATTTACATTGCTGTAACTTCTTTTAAACAGTACCTTCTGACCAATACTGACAATATTGGTCAAACTGACCAGGTTCATAAAATCTCCATAAATCCCTAAATCAAGATGCCCAACTATCTCAATGTCTACCTGCCCATTAACGAATACAGTAAATCTTGTGGATGTTCTATAGCTATCTAGGTTAAAAAAACAAAACAAAACAAAAACTCTCCTCAAAGTCCCTTCTTTTATTTTTTGAGAATGCCATTTTAAAGATAATTTCTCATAAGAGACTAACTTGGTCAGCCAACTAACTGGCATGATGAAGCCAAGGGTGGTCTTTTTGTTTTTCCCATAAACTTATGGTAAACCACAAAATAGTGAGCCAAATATATCAGCCAGGCTTGGTGGCTCAGCCTGTAATCCCGCGCTTTGGGAGGTTGAGGTGAGTGGATTGCCTGAGTCCGCGGGTTCGAGACCCACCTGGGCAACTTGGTGAGACCTCATCTCTACAATAAATCAAAAAATTAGCTGGTGTGGTAGCATGCGCCTGTAGTTCCACCTACTTGGAAGACTGAGGTGGAAGGATTGCCAGAGCCCAGCAGGCTGAGGCTGCGGTGGCCGGGAGCGTGCCACTACACTCCAGTCTGGGCAACAGAGTGAGACTCCAACTCAAAAACAACAACACCACCACCACCACCAACAACAACAAAACAAATATAAACTGCTGCTGCTGTCTATTTTTTTTCCCTCTCAAGTATAATAAGGTTTCATTCTACTCTTAAAAAAAGAAAACCACCACTAACTTAGATGACAAGGGCCTCAGTGAACAATAGGTTGTAAAGAAATGCTTCAACATTCGATAAAGTTGGATGCCTGATGTTCTTGTACCCTTAAAAGGTGTAAAAGGAAATTACTTCTTAGGACTCAAGACCAAGTGGCCCATGTACAAAATGTCAGTGAGAGTTGCGTAGAAGTCCCTCCTTTAAATAACAAACTCAGGTGTTAATTGAGCACACTTCCATGAGTAAAATTACCTTATTGGAACCTATATGAGATACTTTCTCTAAAACTCATTTTTCTTTGTAACACTTAAAAAAAATCATGAACACACTTTCACCAAATGAAACGTGAGTTTCTAGAGAGGGTCGAATGAGAAAAATAAAAGAAAAAAAAAAGGAACAACAAAAAAATGGTTAAAAGGAGGCTGATGTGTTTCCCAAGCACAGCAATATGAGCCTAATTGAGGCTGACGCATGACAGACTCGTATGTACAGTATCGCCCAAGCTCCGACTGAAGCTGCTGACAGAGGGTAAATGGTGCACGGCAGCAGGGCTTGCCCTGGCCTGGCATGGCAGCGAAGTGCACTGAGCCTGTCAGGAGATAGCATGAGGGCTAATGAAGGGCAGCCCTTGTTTTTAAAATTCTTCTCACTTAGTTTTGGATCAGACTCTACACCATGAAGTCTTCTCAACCTTTTAGTGCTCAGTTAAGGATATGTGACACTTATTTAAAAATTAATGCATTCTAATCAATTTAAAGTTAGACAGCGAAGAGTCTGCAACAGAGGGGATACAAAAAGAGAAAAAGGCAGAAGGAGAAGAGGGGAAAAAGAGAGAGAGAGAGAGAGAGAGAGAGAGCGAGAGACAGAGAGAGAGAGATCGCAAATGAGCTCTAAAGACATGGGAAGTGGAAGGTATAAGAAATATGGCATAAGATGCACCTGAGTATTTTTAGACATTTTTGTAGAAAGAATTTTGTAGAGATAGCCAAACCAACATAAGAAGTCAGAAGGAAGAAAACATATTCTTTATATATTCTCTCAAGAGTAAAAAATTCTAGAAATCAAATTGAGAAAAGAAAATTTTAACATTTGTAAAAGATACACAATTACAGAGTTCTAAAGAGGTTCACTCCCCCCCCAACTATAAGACTATTGTATAGCCCATTATTAAAACATCCTCTTCATTTCCCCACTGGAAAAAGTCTTCCAAAATGACTGAATATGTGTACTGAGTTTGTACTTTATTAGAAACAAAAAACATATTGTTTATCTGCTCTGTTGAATAAGTATTAATATTAAATAAAAATTAGCATCAGTTTTAAAAACAGTCATTATATATAAAACAGAGAAAAAAAACTCAATCTGTTTTTTCCCTCACAGACACATTTGTAAAATATTCAGGTTAGATATAAAATAAATGGCAAAAATTGAGAATCGACTAAATTCCCAAACAAGCAGGCATATGTATATATTATATGTTTTATTTTTTCTATTGTCATGATAGAAAAGTGTTTCACTGTAAATTTTATTTACATGTTTTACCTGAAAATCACATAAAATCCACATTATATAAGGTTATTATCTACAAAAGACTCCTTTAAAAAGGTGCTTGTCATTTTAATATAACTAATGGAAGGGAGAAAGAAACCACTGTGGGTTGTAAGTATAAAAAACTAAAATTATGTTATGAAGACTGAAGTTTAACTAAGACTGAAGACTCTGTTGTTCCAGTTTCTTAATCTTAATTAAAACCCTGCTTACCTTTCTAGACCTCTCTAGGACAAATTTCTATCTGATTAGATCAGGTACCTGATAAGAATATGACAGTAGACACATTTTTAGTCACATGAACATCTTGATACCATAGTTTTCAAATTTGTGGTAACATGACTTTTTTATTTTAAAAGAATTTGAGAATCTATAGGTTTGTATACAAAGAAAAATAATTCCTTTCTCAACAAATGAATTTTACCAAGGATGAGTATTTCATCAGATTTAAAAATGAGCATAACTCATTCTTTTTTTTTTTTTTTCTTTCTAGACTTGGCTTTTATATACCAAAGATATCAATTTAGGGTTTTGACATTAAAAATTAAATATTTTTTGATGACATCAACTGACTTATCTAAGTAACTAAAAAAGCTTTCCATTGACTCGAATACCCATTCTTATAACATGCATTGAGAAAAGTTATCAGATTTTATACAAATGACCAGAACATGTTGCTAAATTAGCAGGGAACTTTTAAGGAATTTACATACTGGAAGCGTGGGCATCCAATCAGAACTTCTAATCCTTCCACATGTTACTTGCTCAATAGCATGATAAAGAAAACAATGAAAAGCAATGGCATTAAACAGTGTAGACAATAAAGCTCAACAGATATACATTTTATTCTGCTCTACCTATGTCTGATAAGAGAAGAAGTCATATTTGTAAGTCATTCCAAGAACCACTGGACTTCAGCCAAACTGAGTAACATTACTTTATTATTGTTTTTTGCTTAAGATTTGGCAATGTCACCATGCTGGGACAGCTCTCATTACAAATGGCTGGGATTAAAAGCAGCTCCAGGTTTCTTCACAGTCAGCATAAGGAAACGGGTTATTAAGAAAGTAGCGAAAATCTGCCCAACAAGTGACAGACATTTTCATTTTCATTTGTTGGACAGTCCAGATAGTCTAAATTCATCGCAAAATTCAGAGAAAAAAAAATTCTTAAATAGGTATTTTGTTCAAAATTCTGGGTAATAAGCTATCAAAGCAAAATGAAAGAAATGTATGCAAATTTATTTTTCCTTTTGGTAAAATTATTTTATTCACTAGGGTGTAAAATTAGCTAATTATCTAAAAGAAATTTGAGTAGGAGATAAAAACTGAACTGGATGATTTCAAAGATACTTCCCAAATCGAGGACTGTTTGACTTTATGCCACATTTTGCTCAGTGTTTTGGTTTGGGAAATGCCTCTGAAAGGAAAATGAGATTACAAGGCTCAAGAGATTATTGATTTTGGGAGCTTTTACCTAGAGCAGCAACAGTTAATCATTGGTCTCTTGGAATCTCTCAGAGACACTCTGGGACTGCCTATGTTTTCTAAGGCTTGACCACAGCGTGTTCCTAAATGGATAATCCTGAAAAAAGTTGAGGAAAATAAAAAAGACCAAAAAGTATGTATTATCTATGATTCCCCCAGAACATTGAAGATGATTTTAAGTGGGATAAGTTCAGTTAAATGTATCTCATCTAAAATTGATGCCATATATATACAGTAAACAGTCTTGTACCTCCCAGGCCTACCCAACTTTGTAAATTTAGCATATTTTTTTTCTTTTTTGTGTGTTTGCCACTATTTTTCTGCAAATATTTTACTTAAAAGCCAAAAAAAGGAGTCTTCGAAAATGTCTAGGAATAAATTGTCATTATTTTGTAATAATAAGGCTAAACTTCTCCATTCTTTTACAAGTGAGATCCAGTGTACCATTCAAGATGGACTGATTTGCCTATGGGCTACAGGGACTTTATCAGCAAACCCCCTTTCATACACTGCTCCAGGAGGCATCACTGAGTCTGCCAGACAAAACCCAGTGCATTTAATTCACCAATATGATTTCATTTTTTAAAAAATTGCGGAGATGATAATATGGGGAAGGATGCATAATAGATAAAAGTTTAAAATAAGCTGGGCTCGGTGGCTCAGCCTGTAATCTCGCGCTTTGGGAGGCTGAGGTGAGTGGATTGCCTGAGCCCGCGGGTTTGAGACCCGCCTGGGCAACTTGGCGAGACCTCATCTCTACAATAAATCAAAGATGAGTCAGGCATGGTGGCGCGTGCCTGTAGTTCCGGGTACTTGGAAAGCTGAGGCGGAAGGATCGCCAGAGTCCAGCAGGTCGAGGCTGCGGTGGCCGGGAGCGGCCACTTCACTCCAGTGTGGGCGACAGAGTGAGACTCCAACT
>NW_007213893.1:25606-57902 GCF_000164805.1 Carlito syrichta
AAAAAAAAAGCTTAAAATAATTTTATGATGACAGTGTATCCAGAAGAAAGACTTTAAACATTAGAGTGTTTCTAAAACAAGAAACATGGCTTCTATGCAGAAATAATGTTATATAATTAAATTATTAAAATCTACCATATTACTCATGTATCTATTCAATATTTATTATCTGTCTACTGTAAAGTATTAGATTCAGGAAGATGACTTTAAAAATAAATAAGATCTGATCCTTGTCCTCACAGAGTTTCTACTTCTAAATTGTTTTTGAGTCCTTTTCATCATTACTATAAATGTAATTATTTTTAAGCTATATTTAACTACTCAAGAAGAAATTTTTGTATATTTTAATAATCTTGTTCCAAAGCTCAGACTACCTTAATTTAACCATTTAAAATATTCACTAATACTTGCTTCCTTTTATTAAAATAAGTTCCTACTGCCATGAATTCTCTTCAAAGAGTAGAACTATACCTCATCACTTAATGTCTCCCCAAAGCATATGCACAGCTTTTAGTAGGATTAAACAGTAGAGTATGAGAGAAATTTCTTAAAATTTACTGACATATAAAAAAAAAGTAGGATTCACTAAACCTTTTTCATAACCATATATCCCACTAAAAAACACTTTCCAATGAGAATTCTTTCCATAGACTTTTACTTCTACCCTCACTTTTTCTAGTGAACATTTTGCTACAATTTCTAAAGTACAAATATTTAACTGAAGAAAATGACTGTAGAAGCTGCTACATCTCTTGATAGCTATACCAACAGACAAATGATAATTAAAATGTAAAGGAGTGAAAATGCATCCTGATCACTTAATATCAGTTTCAAGCAAGATGGAAAAAGTAGAATAAGAATTAAGAAGTGTTGAAGATTTTATTCACCTGACCAAGAAAGGTCAGAGTGTTGAAATTCCATTGAATAGAATAGCTTTCAAATATTAAAATCTATGTGGTAGGCTCTGACCTCAGAATAACAAGAAAATGACAGGCACTTATTTTTCCACATATAAAAATGACACTCATTGTAAGGTCATTATATAAAAGGCCTATTTCCCCTTTATGAAATAAATAATTATACCACGGATTCAATATATTTTCCAGCATGTCTGCATGTGGTTTAAGTGGTTACTCCAGTGACCTAAATATAGAAAAGAACTACTACCTACAAACTTAAAAACTATGGTCCAAGTGGTCCATAGCCCTTGTTCATTATTTTCCCTTGGCAAATTATTTATATAGCTTCCTCAAGAACCCTGTACATGTTCTATTTATAAATATGGTACTTTACTGATCACATCTAGGGACCAGGTATGGTTTATTTTAAAATTTAAACAGTAGGATATATATATATTTGCATTGTAAATGATGTGGAAGTTTTGTGTAATTCTACCAAAAGGATACCTTCTTTAAGAAATTCCAAAAGGAGTTAAAGTGAAAAATTTCTAAGTAGTAAGCTATGGGGTGACAGTAGTAAGCTATCTGAATGACAGAAAGAGTTTACAGTAGATTGCTGTGGTAGCCAGTTTCCAAGATGATGCCCAATGATTCCCACCTCTCAGGTATATACACCCTTATGTGATCATCTCTCACATTGTAGAGGCTGGTCTATGTGATCAAAAGAACTGCAGAATGATGATAATGCCACTTCCAGGATTAGGCTATAAAAGACATCAAGACTTTTGTCTTAACTATTCTCACGCTCGCTCTCTCTTGGAGAAGCCAGCTTCCGTGCTGTGAGAACACTCACCTATGGAGAGGCCCATGTGGACACTCACCTGTGAGGAAGCCCAAGGGATGGGACAAAAGCCTGAGGCCTCCAGACAGTGCCATTTGAGTGCCCTAGTCAAGTTTTCTGATGACTACAGTCATAACTGACAGCTAATTATAACCTCATGAGAGACCCTGAGTTAGAACCATCCAGCTATGCCAATGAAGAATCATTGGCCCACAGAAATTGTGACATAGTAAATGCTTATTATTTCAGTTTTGGGGTAATTTTTTACATAACGATAGACAACTAGCAAAAGTGGTGCACTGGAATACTCTTTCATTCAGAAAATATATACTAAGTTCCTATAATGGACCAGGCACTGTGTTAGGCATTGGGGGTACAGTGAAGAATAAGACAGGGTCAGTCTCTGTCCTGGAGGTCATAGTCTAGAGGGGAAACAATACAGCAAACAATTCAAAGTGATGTGTTAAGTGCTATAATAGGGGAAGCACATCTGGTCTCCAATCTTGGCTTACTTGGTGCCTGGGTATAGGGTACTCATTCTCTCCGTGACCTACTTGTCTTATCTTTAAAATGAGAACAGCAGCAACTAACTTTGGGTTGCTGTGAGGACAATAAAAATAATATATGTAAATCACTTGACATAATTTTGGTGTTTAATAACAAGTGGTATCTGTTACTATTATGCCTGGATTCCTTAAAAATAGGAAGTTAAATTTATTTTAGAAATTAGTATTTTGTTAATAACATGAAGAACAAAATTCAACAGGGAAACAGAAAAGTGAGTCTTCCCTCTAGTTCTTCTCCCTTTCTCATCTTAGCCATAAGCCACTAATAAAACAAACATAAAAGTTTATTCAAGTGTCATTAACTAGTTGGCAGCTGGGCTATGTCCCAGAAACATAATATCACAGTATTAGGAGTGACTAAAGAAAGAACAACAAACCTATAGATATTGATTGGGGCCCACTGTGCACAAGGCAACAAGAACATTGTGATAGGAAAGGCAGGCAGAAGTTCCTGCCCTCACACAACTCATAATTGCCTTATGGAGATCAAGGAAATATAGTAATGAGGAAATCTGGCAGTAAAGGATGTCGATATAGAACCTGGGGGAGGGGCAGCATGCCAAGGGCAAGAAGACCATGTAGGAGGAGAGAGTCAAGAGATTCAAGGTAAGATTTTGATCCCAATAGCACACAAAGACCCAAAGATGATACATGACCCAAAGAAGAGTTTTGACCCACAAAGTGTTTTAAAAATTGGGTACTTTCATGAGACCATTTGAATTTCTTCTAGCTTTATATGAAAGGCTGGACACCCTGATATTGAGATTCTCCTTCTTCCACAAATGTCCTTTCTAGGACAGGATAGGCCTCAATCTCCAGCATGTCCCTTTGTCCCATATCTGGCCTATTTCACTCATTTCCTTTCCTTGTAAGGCCTTTCTAGGTCGGCATTATTTCAAGTAAGAGTTATGTGGGACTGCAAACACGGGCTAGATGTGGGTAGGTGGATATTAACCTAAGTTGCAGTGAAAATACTTACTGTCTCTCACCCCCTCTGTCTTATATAAGATCTTTTCTGCCTAGCCCCAGCTATCTGAGTTATAGATTCCTGAGGTAGACAGATGGAGTGGTGAACTTCCTATATGCATAGAGTTGTCTCTGGAGTTAGGTGAATTCACACACCAGGGGTGGTGGTTGATGTGTGTAATGCTATTGACTCAGGAGGCTGAGGTGGAAGGATTACCTGAGGCCAGGGATTCAAGACTAGCCTGGGCAACATAGCAAGACCTCATCTTTACAAAAATAAAAAATAATATTAGTCATGCATGGTGGTGTGCATTTTAAGTCCTAGCTACTTGGGAGCCTGAGGCAGAGGATTGCTTGAGCCCAGGAGTTCAAGGCTGCAGTGAGCTATATAACTGTGTTATCACACTTCAGCCTGAGTGACAGAATGAGACCCCAAAACAAAGCATGCTAGGCTACTGGTTCAGAAGCAGCTGAGGTTGTAGCAATAAAAAGTACAGCTGTGATCCTATTCTTTCCCCCTTCCCTGGAAAAGTGGAAAGAACCAATTTTACCTTCTTCCTCTACCTCTTACATTGCTTGTTGCTCTCCTGTAATTTTTTTTTTTTTTTTGAGTTAGAGTCACTCCATCGCCCAAGCTGGAGTACAGTGGCACGCTCACGGCCACCCCAGCTTTGACCTGCTAGACTCCGGTGATCCTTCCGCCTCAGCCTTCCAAGTAGCTGGAACTATAGTTGTGCACTACCACGCCCGGATAGTTTTCTTATTTATTGTAGAGATGAGGTCTCATCATGTTGTCCGGGCTGGTCTCGAACCCATGGGCTCAGGCAATCCTCTCACCTGGGCCTTACAAAGTGCAGAGATTATAGACTTGAGCCACCGTGCTCGGCCTCTCACCGTGCTCGGCCTCAGTAAATTTCTTTCCCTTTCAGCACTGTTCCTAGTGTGATCCAACTTCCCCTGCATAAATATGTCAGTGAGTGAAAGGAAGGCTAGGGGATACTATACAGTTTATTTCACCTCTGTCGGTTTCAAGAGCCAAGCCCTGTGTTTGTTATACTCTTGGAAGTAAGGTGTCCTGGAAGAGACAAAACCTGTGGAGACTGAGCCTGAGTGTGGGGGAAGACCAGGATGGAAAGTCTGGTTTGCAACCTTGCAGGGGCTCAGGAACATAACTAAAACAAAAAATAACCTGTCTCTGGGGAAAAAAGTTAGAATGTATATCAACAGGAATTCTGTGTTGATTTTTGAATTTTCCCTGCACAAATCTTCAAAAGAGGATATTCAAGAGAAGTATATACAACATATAAGCATACAGATGTACAGAGTTATATATTTAACCATGCACAATGCTCATTTTGACACATTTCATTATTCTAGATGAGAGTAATACTTCATTCCTTAAGTGGGTAAAATTGTACTCGATGATCACCATTGTATACAAAGAAATGTGCCATTAATTAGACATTAATTAGACAAGGTCACCAGATCATAAACATGAAGAATCAGAAATGTGATGTGTTATATCTCTTTTGACTTTTAACCTTCACACAGCATTTTTTTTCTCAAGTTCATTCCTTTGTTTTCTAGAAATAGCCCAGCGTACATGAATACATTCAAATAGTTCCATGAGAAAGAGGTGATATATAGAACCAGACTGAAGTCTGGAAGAAAAATCATTAGCAGTTTACGAGTGTACAGGAGTTTCAAATTATGTGAAAGCACCAAAGAACCCTCAAAGGCATATCCAAGGACTTGTGGGCAGGTACATGTATACATATACTATGCAATCCTGTCAACCAGAATGCTGGATTTTCTCTTTTCTTGAACCTTCCAATTTACCACAACAATAGTCATAGATAATTCCCAGTTGCAGAAATACTGCATCTGGTGGGATGTTAGTTGAGCAAGTCACTCTGTAGAGGAAAGGCATGTGATAAAATAAATTTGGAGCACTGCCCTAGTCCTATATTATCTACCTCATCCCACAGCATTCCTACTATGAGGACCCATGAGAAGATGATGCTCAAAACTTGAGGCTAAGGAAAGTTGTGCTTTTCCAAACCAATTGGTATATTTTATCTTTTTGGTACTTTGAATCTTATAACCAATCAGATTTTTCTACTTAGCCAATAGGAAGCTCAGAGGCTTTAAAACCCATGTCTAATTAGTGAATAGGACCTTAGAAAATGCATTTCTGACTAACTTTAGTTTTATTACTCTATCTTTTCCCTAATTTTCTCATATGCTTATTTTAATCCTAGTGTACATTAGATTATTTTTAGAAACAAGAGAAAACAAAAATAGGAAGATGGAAGAGTGAAAGAGGGAAAACAGGATAGAGAAATAGACATTATTATAATTTAATGAGAGCTTACTTTGTGCTAGGTGTTGTACTAACCTTTACATGGATGAGTTTTAACCCTTTACATGTGTCTTCTTAACAACCCATGAAGTTGTTATGAATCCCATTTTATAAGTGGGTCAAATGAAGCATAAAGAGGTTGGATAACATACTCAAACTCACACTACTAGTTGGCAGAGGCAAGGCTGAAATTCAAAGTCAGACATCTTGGATCAAGAGCATCCACTATCCATAATTAATATAGATTATAGTGTTTGGCCTCCACTATACTGGGTCACTGTTATCCCTGAGCCATCTGTTAATCTCTTAACCCCCAAATGAGTTATTTCTTAGGTATGTGAATCTGGCACTGGCAGCCCAAATTCTAAAAGACAGCATACTGGAGAATAAGAACATACTCAGAGGAAACAATGAGCCAGAAGGACTTAATTAAATTTTTTCCTAAGGGGTGAACTCATGAGGGTTTTGTTATTGTTACCAGTGCTGTCATCTACCAACAGTACCTGCTTTTCTCCTTGACAGGTAACAAGACACATAGCCAGGCTTGGTATCTCTGGGCAGGGTAGGGTTGCTAAGATTGCTACTAGGAAGCTATTCTCATTTGCCATATACTGAGCTGGTCTGAAGATATAATGTCCCCTTTGACTGTCTAAGAAATCTGTGAACATATAAGGGGAAGGATTTGGGATAAATTCCTAGGACATATTTTGAGACCCAAAATGTAAAAGTTTTAAGTAAAACAGTACTTAGTTGGTATGGGAGGAAAAAAGTCTAAATGAGAAAAATCTCAACAACTAAGTAAAACACTATTACTACTGAAATGGTTAAAAACCAAACAAATCAAATACAAAACAAAATTAAATTATGATTTTTTTATACTCAGGAAAACAAGGCAATAATGTTATTGAAAAATTAAGCAAAACCCTTCGCACCTCTGCTATATATCAATGACCAAGAGCAACCCCATATCCTCAGAATCACAAATACCTCTTTGGGACAAGTCTTTCTCAGAGTCTTTGTGATATAGGCACCAGGCTCTTACATTGTTAACAGGCTCCCAGCTAACTGGTATCCATATTCATTTGAGTTTAGCCTGTTATGCCTCTGCTTGCAATTAAATGTACAAAGTCCAAATCAGCTTAAACAAGTCATTTTCCCTGGTATGGCTGAGTTATACAGTAAGCTTGGCAATGCAACTTAGGTGAAATATGTCATAATCAATTGGCAGAAGCCTGAAAAGAACACGTTCCATGAGTCTCCGCAATTTATTTAATGGATTGAAAATTAAATATTATTAAGAATAAACACTTCAGACTCCAAATAATTAGTTGACATAAAAAATGTTTCAATCTTGAACTAGATTTTTAAAATTAAGCAGTACATTTGCTTTAGGAGGTCATTTGGAAAATATTGTTAAATGGTTCTATATGACTAAATGATTTTTTAAAAAATGGATCCTTGAAATGCTTCTATAAAGGTGTTTCTCTAAGCTTAGTCTGTCATGAAAAATCACCCAGATAAGTGTTTACAAAATTAACATTAGTATTGACGTAACCAGCTTGAACTCTGCAGTTCTATGTTTGACATTTTGACCACAATTTCCCAGCATATGCACCCCTTATAAACATATGTTAGTAGTTGCTTCTTAAAGGCTGCCTGATAGTAAAGACTTGTAATTTCAAGTCCACCAGAATGTCTTATAAATCCACTAGTGCCAGTATTTCTATATTAAAAACAGAATCAGTTAGAGTTTCACATTCACTTGAGGCATTTCAGAATTTGCTATTAAAAGTATCAAAACTACTTCAGGGTTTAAAAGGTTTAGGTAAACATTTCAAGATTAAGGGCTAGTCTGAAAGAAAGTTTGACAAGTCTCAATCTTTCTTAATTTTTTGAGCTAGTACTGTTGAAGCCCTGGGTTGCTTTGGCTGAATTTTTGTCAAACTTTTGCATTTCAACTGCTCATTTTCAGCAATATCCAGGATATGCCCCCTTGCCATTTGTGGACCTGCCTAAGCAAAAGATTTGATTAAAAAATTTTTTTTCATTCACTCAGTGAACAGTAAGTCTTGGGCACTGAGCAAGGTTGAGGTCAAAGAATGAATAAGACCTAGCCCCTACTATGATTATTCTTAATTAGGAAAGGAAAATGTTAGAATTAATTATTTAATTTCAACTTTTAACATTCTATTACTCATGTTCACTTCAGAAATGCTCACATTAAAAAGTGCATTCTATGAATGGTTATTTAGAGCAATTGCCATATGAAGAACTACACCTGTATTTTTCAGTTCTTCGCATTTTTGGTGGCCATTACCAGCACTCAGAAGAACATGGCTCAGACTCCATTCACGTGTTTTCTTAAGAAATTATGGAAATGTATTGCCTTTATCTGTATTTGAATAGGCCGAGTCCACCAAAGGACCTTAGTTGTAATCATTCATGCTCCATCAAAATCTAAATCCAATTTCAGATGTGTTTATTCAATTTCACAAATCCCTTCAGAACTCCTAAGAAGGCTACATGTGAACCATTCTCATTAGTTGTGATACCTTACAGCATGTGCCAACTTTCCCCCTTTGCCTTATAACAATATTTGATACAGGGAATCCCTTTTAATGATAGAATAAGAGGTAAATTCCTATTACTCATCACTTTAAGGTCAAGAGTCAACCTGGTCAATCATGTCTATGAACAAAAACAGGACAAACTTAGGATGAAGCATGGAATAACTAATAAAAATGACCAATACCATAGTAAATAAAGAGTGTTGACCAAGAATGGAGTGCTGGTTGGCACCAAATTAATTATACCAGATACATTTACAAAAGTTTCCCCATAGAAATAAATGTTTAAATATTAAAAATATAGTAAATAATTTATGAGTCAGAATTTTAGTCCAGAACCTCCGAATATTAGCAAAATTGTTTATGCATAGCAGACACATTGGCTGTTTTTTATTGAACTTCAATATTTGCTGTCATTGGGGTATTATTGACTCTGGTTTCTCTTTGGTCAATATTTTTCTTTAGAAAAGCATCTAGGACTTTTCTACCTCTGTATCTTTGTTCAAGCAGTTCTCTTCACCCAGAATACCTTTTCCTTAACTTACACATATCAAAATGGTACTCGTCCAACACCCAGGCCAAACTTTACTTTCTTCTCCTCCCTGCCAATGAAAGTTTCCCTAATCCTAGCAGCTGGAAATGAGGGCTCCTTTCTTTGAATCCCCATACAACTATCACTGCAACAGGATACAGTCTTCAGAATCTACTAAAAGTTACACATGTCAGCAGATGTGTACTGAAATTCAACTCCTCTATTAGACTGTAAATGCCCTGAGGGTAAGTAAGGGATTTTACTTTATTCATATTTGCATGTTTGGAAGCCTTGGCACAAGGAATTGCACACAGCAGATGGAATATTTATAAATACATATTCATGCTGTAAATGAATCACTGCAAATAACTGTCAATGTAATTCCCACCAAACATTAAAGATATGTAAAAAAACTCATTTTGCCAGGTACTGTTTTAGGAGCTAGGGAAGGAAAAAAGCAAGGAAAAAAGAGACTAGATCTCATGGACTTTACATTCTGATGGGAAAAAAGACAAGAAATGAATAAATATAGACTATAAGGTCAGGCAGTGATAAGTGAAAGGTAAGGGGAAAATAAGGGATACTATTTTAGACAGGTGGTCAGGAAAGAACTTTCTAAGGAGGTCACATTCTGAAATAAATATTTCAGCAAATAGTCATGTGAAGAAACATGAATGATACCAGGGAGCCATGCACATATCTAGAAGCAGGAAACAGCAAGTACAGACACCTTGTGGCAAGTGTGTGCTAGGCATCTTAGAGGAGCAGGTAACGAAGAATAGTAGAAATTAGGGTTGGAGGGATAAGTAGTCAGATAATGAAAGGCCTTGTTGTACACGGTAAAGTAAGATTTTAAGTATGATGTGGAGTCATTAGACAGTTCTGACCAGAAGACACTTGATATATGTTTTCAAAGCATCACTTTTCCTGCTAATAAAGATAAAAAAGACTATACTGGGGTACTTGTAGAAGAAGGGAGAGGAATTAGAAGGCTGGTATAGTAGCCTGTGGTAGGGGTGCTAATGGCTTGGATTAGAGTGGTAGCTGTCATGAAGGAGAGAAGTGGTTGGATACGGAATGTCCTTTTGGGAGTGGAACCCCCAGGATTTGCTGATAGACAAGATGTGAAAAATCCAAGATGGCTCCACAGTTTTGGTTTGAGCAACGAAATGGAAGGTATTACCATGAACTGAAATGAGAACTGAAGGAAGAGCAGGATGGTGGGGAAAGCAAGAGCTTGGCTCTAGACATGTTAAGCTTGCACTAATAATTAGCATCCAGGTGTACATGTTAAGTAGGCAGTTAGATATAAGTCAAACGTAGGAGATATAAACTTCAAATTTATGGGAATGCAGCTGCAATCTACTTGTTCACATTCACGTTTTGGATGCTATAAGGTTAAAACTAATTGGCATACTTTTAAGCCCACTTACAACCTATTCAAGTATACTAAATTTAAAAAATAAAGTTACTTTAATCTGTTGCCTTTCATTACCAACAGTGACCCTAATCCCAGGGGCATAAATAAGCATGCATACTATGGGCAAATTTTAATCATAAAAAAGAATAAAGTATATTCTACCATAAATATTTCAGCAAATAGTCATGTGAAGGAACATGAATGTTTAATTTAGACATCACCTCTGTCACTGTATGTTAGTCTGCATGTGTGTGATTTTCTCTGGAAATTCCAAAATGTAATCAAGTTTTCTCATGTATAACTGAAAGTAATACTTCCCACAATGTAGCCACCTTTTTCTTTATTCCTTGCCCACATTCTCTAAAAGAATAAGAATGTATTTTGTATTGTTCTACCCAGCTCTGTGCTGAAGACTCAGTGTAAAAACCAGTCCATTACAGGTACCTATCCAATATATGTCATCATATATGTGGTGAAAGGAAGATGTGGGGAGACTTGGTAAGTCATCATATTTTCCTTCTCAGTAATATAAGTAGCAAATGCTGCCCAAATCAACAATTGCCCCGAAATTATTTCCAGGTGAGGATGCTATAATAATAATTTTAAAAAAGAGTGGAAATTTTGCTTGTCCCAAGTATGACTGGTCAACTCAAAAGACACACCCTAACAGAATCAGTGTTAGGAAGGAAGCACAAGAAGAAGATAGGATACATCCAGATCACCTGAGGGTTGGATGATTGCAGCAGTCTTATTGCAGGTCATACTTCAGTCTCTGTGTTGATTCCTTCTGTATTTCATCACTGGACTAATGTTTTTGGAACACTGTGTATTAGTTTCCTATTGCTGCTGTAACAAATTACCACAAACTTAATGGCATAAAACAACATAAACTTATTCTCATGTAGTTTTAGAGAACAGAGCTGAAATAGGTCTTTCTGGGCTACAATCAAGGTGCCAGCCTGGCTACGTTCCTTCTGGAGGCTCTAAGGCAGAACCAGTTTGCTTGCTTCTAGATACCATCCACGGTCCTTGGCTCATGGCCCCTTTCTCCATCCTCAAATGGGTAGCATAGTCTCTTCAAAGCTCTCTCTGTCTGATTCTCACTTCCACTATCATGTCTCTTTCTTTGACACTGATACCCCTCCCTCCCTCTTATAAGGACCCTTGTTATTACATTAGGCCCACCTGGATAAACCAGGATAATCTTTCTAATTCAAAGTCATTAATGATCACATCTGCAAAATTCCTTGTGCCATGAAAGATAAAATAGTCACAGTTTTCAGGGATTAGAATATGGAGATTTTTGAGGAAGGGGTACATTATTCTATGTACTACATACTGTTTTCATATATTCTGTTTCTCAGAAATGTTTTGTACAGTGTTAAATAACTAGGGCTCTGAGTCAGGCAGTCCTGGATTTAAAGCCTGCTTCATCACACACCAGCTGTATGCACTCAGATACGGTTCCTAATTTCTCTAAACTTAATTTTCTGATTTAAAACAATAATAAAACAATAATATCTACTTCACAGATAACGAATGCAAATCATGTAGCATAATTTATTTTAATATTTACTGAGTTGCCCTCTATGTACCAGGCCCTGGGCTGGGACATTTATTCTTTTTGAGCATAAAGTCTCTGGTTTTGAAGAAATCCACACAGGCCTCCTCCAGTGCTTATTGGTTGTCCACTCATTTGGCATTACCATAGGCTGCTTTGTCTTAATATTTAACTTCTCACATATGTATGCCTTAACTATACTAGGAGGCCCAAGAGGGCAGTATCTTCCCTAAGCCCTGGGATCTATTTAAAAATAAATAAAAGCAAGTCCATCCAATCTGCCTGCACCCTATTTACCCAACACCATAGAGGTACATCTGGCTGCCTGTTTTTTCCAGCCTATTATGCCCTTACTTCAGACAGGCCCTTCCTTGTGGGTTATTTGCAATGTCACCCTGACCTTGGAGATTCCCAAATCCCACTCCTGGAAATTTCCAAATCCTGCTAGCTGCCTCTCGTTTACATTTTTTGGGCATTCAAATCTTGGCTTTGCAAAGTGGCCCTGGTTCCTGTCTCTCACTTTTGTTTCTCAGGGAAGTTTTTGGAAGGTTGACTCTTGCTCTGGGTCCAGATCTTCAAACACAGTCAAAGAGTAACTGGTATGTTTCAAGAAACGTTGAATGGAGGATTGGATGAAGGAAGGAATAGAGCAGAATATTACTGCAATATGACTTATTGTTATTACTGAATCAGAAATAATGTAGATCAGATCTCTCCACTCAAAAATAAAATCACTTCACAAAAGCAAAGTCTAAGGAAACCAGATAAGCTCAGTTCACAAATGAATATATAGTTGGTCTTTCTTTATACACCAGCATTACCAAGGGGGCCTACAGTATATAGAAAATCAATCATGAGTCCAGGTTATTCAAAAGAAAGGGATATCTTCCATCTGACACCTAATGGTGGCAGCAATAATACAAAATCAGCTTTTAAAAAAAATTGTTCCCCATTGTTCCCCATTATTTGGGTCTTTGATGTATCCTACATTATGAGGTATCAAAGCAAGACGACTCATCCCAGGTAGGGAACACAGCTAATGAAGGAAACATTAAAAGGTTATGCTTTCCTCCCATTACTTTTGTCTTCTTGCAAATGGTTTTAAAGGTCATTTTAAAAATAGCCTGTAAGGCTACAAAGACCTCTAAATATTTAAATAACACAATGCAGTTTATTTTTCCTAGTGTTCTAAATGCACATCACAAAATGCTTCACAGAAATGTCAAAGGCTAAAGAGAAAAGAAAAGTACGTGTGAAGACTAAGCAGAAGGAAAACATGATTCAGAAGGGAAGGAAGAGGTCTTTCAATAAATGGTACATAAACTAGTTGTATAAATGAAAATGCGGCCATATACTCTAGATAATTAGAGAGATCTATGAACGAAAGGGTTAAAACTGAAGACAGCCCACCAAAATCAAGGTGTCAGAAATTCCTGGATGAAAAGTGACTCAGAAATGGTCTTGGATCTTTAAATGCTAGTCTGATAATGTTACTCTGAAGAATGAAGAAAAAAATCACCTTTTTTAGGGGGATGGGAGGGTATTCACTATGTGCCAGGCCCTGTGTTTAGTACTTTCTTTTCTTTTTTTTTTTTTGAGGTGGGGTCTCACTTTGTTGTTCAGGCTGGAGTGCAGTCGCATAACCACGACAATCATGGCTCACAGCAGCCTCAACTTCCTGAGCTCAGGTGATCCTTCCACCTCAGTATCCTAAGTAGCTGGTACTACAGGCATGTGCCACCACACCCAGCTAATTTTTTTATTTTTATTTTTGTAGAGATAAGGTTTCGCTATGTTGCCCAAGCTGGTCTTGAACTCCTGGGGTCAAGCAATCTACCTGCCTTGACTTCCCCAAGTGCTGGGATTACAGGTGTAAGCCACTGTGCTTAGTAAAATAGTTTCTGTGATGCCTCATTTGGCCCTCGCTGGTTGTGGGGTTTTCTTTTTGTATTTTTTTTTTTTAGTTGTAGTCTCACTCCATCACCCAGGCTGGAGAGCAGTGGCACACTCACAGCCACCCCAGTGTTGACCTGCTAGGCTCAGGCAATGCTTCCACCTTAGCTTTCCAAGTATCGGAACTATAGGCACGCACTACCACGTCCAGCTTATTTATTTGTTTGTTTGTTTGTTTGTTTACTGTAGAGATGAGGTCTTGCCAAGTTGTCTAGGTTGTTCTTGAACTTGTGGGCTCAGGCAATCCCCTCATTTTGGCCTCCCAAAGTGCTGGAATTATAGGCTTGAGTCACCATGCCCAGCCTTGCTTTGCTTTTAAGAGACAGGGTCTAGCTCTGCTGCCCAGGTTGGAGTGTGGTGGCGTGATCACAACCCACTGCAGCCTCAAACTCCTGGGCTCAAGTGATCCTCCCACTTCAGCTTTCCAAGCAGCTGGGACTATAGGCACATGCCACCACGCCTGGGTTGGATGAATTTTACTTTGAATATTTATAGACAAAAAACAAAATAAAACAAAAAAACACAACAGCCCTAGAGAGGTTCCATAAATTCCCAAACGTAAGAGTGAGTGAGAGAGTCAACACTCTTTCCCAGATCTGACTCACAAACCTCTAGTTCAAGTTTGTTTCAAAGACTGAAAAGCAGATACCAACCCAAAAAGTAAAATATAGAACCACAATGGGAATTAAAGAAAATATAAGATTCTTTTCTGATTATATGGCAAGGGAAGGCTTTCTGATTTGACTGTATCAAATTTAAAATGTCAATACTTGAAGAACAGAAGAAAAAGCCTAGTAACAAACTTAAAAGAAGTATGCCACAAACATAACACAAAAGGGTTACTTAGAAGAGCTCTTATGTAAATCAGGAAAAAGTCATAGACACATCAGCAGAAAAAATTAACTTTTAAAGAAAAAAATAAGCAAAAGAATTACAATAATTAATAAACATAAGAGAAAAATACAGGCTTACTTGTAATAATGTAATAAAAACTACAAGAACACTCCCTCAGTATGACATAAGATTTAAGGAAGGGGAAATTAAACCATTACAGTCTTTCAGAGGATGTAATTTGGTGTTACATATCAGAAATCTTAAAAATATTCACATTCTTTGGCCCAACAATTCTACTTTTAGGAATTTATTATGAAGAAATGACCAGAAATGTATGCAAAGAATTATGAATAAGTATCCCTATTGCAACAGAATAGCTAGAAAAAAAGAAACAGAATGTCCAATAATAGAGGTCTGGTTAAAAATTTATGGTATAGTCATAGGATGGAGTAGTAGACAGTCATTAGTTTTTTTCAAAGCAGAATACTTGATGATATAAAAAAGTCTTCATACTATATTATATTTTTTAAAAAGAGGCTTTAAAAAAGGATATATATTTCAGGGGTTATAAACTCAAATGTTTACAAAGGATGATAACAAATGCATAGTGTGATGTGACCAAGTCTAAAAGATGGAGACCACATATCTTGTATAAATATGTTCACACATACACATGCCCGCTAGCCTGTGACTCCTAAGTATTTACCAAAAAATGTTTAGAATGGTTGATGGGATTATGAGTAAGATTTATTTTCTTCTGTGTGTTTTCTATTTTCCCTAAACTCTCCATATGAAAAAAATTTTACTTTTATAATCAGAAAAATTTGAATAAATGATATAAGGTAGAAAAAGAAAGAGCCAATCAGCTCAAGTCGGCTTTGAGATAAAACTACTGACACCCACACACTCTGAAGAGGGTTCTTTCTATCCTTTCTCTGAGGATTTTTTCTAGAGCTCTCTCTGAGGAAGGGGATTTCATTGTCTTCATTTCATAATCCTGTCTATCTGTTGACCACTAACTCTGAAAATATATCAAAAACGCTAAAGCAGTTGTTCTCTCATTTCATAGGCATCAGAAGTAGTTAGGAAGCTTTAAAAAATATTGATGCCTACACCCCAGCCTTGGAGATTCTGACTCAATTGGTTTGGATGGGATCCAATCTCAGTCATTTTTAAAAACTCCTCGACCAATTCTAATGTGAAACCAGGGTTGAAACTTAACTTAAATTCTTCAGGTTATGGCTTAATTTCACTTCGCACTGCATCCTTTAGAAAGATGGGTGAGATCACTATTGCGTTTAGTGTAAGATGTCTGTATCTATTTCTAATGACTATTTGAAAGTATTATTGCACATTCTCGCCTTTAAGTTGAGTAATACCAATAGTTGTTTTCTTTCTTCAGACACAGTCCTGCATTCAGTAAGCACTTTTGATTGTAAGTCTTCACAGCACAATATCCCCTTCCTTCAAGGCACTTAACACAAATCTAATTGTAGGTTTATCTGCAGGATTACTTGATTAACACCTTCCTTTTCACCTGTGGATTGAAAGAGCTATTAGGCTAAGAATAACATTCAGTTTTATTTGCCATATATCCCATCATTTGCTTATTGTGTAAATGTATATGGATACCATGGTTTAATCATTTTTATGTTCTCTGGGGATGATATACATTCAGAATACAACACTTACATGTATAAAATTGGGTGCCTACTGTGTACAAAGTGCTATGGTGATTCAGACCAAAGCATAGACAGACTTCAAGTGCTGTAATTTGGTCAGGCACAGATGGATGCAAATAGGTACATTGACACAAAGCCTAATGAAGAGGTAAAAACCCAAAGGCACTGGCAGATAGAAGAGTGATTTTTCTGACTGGGGCTTTCATAGAGACTTTATGGAGGAAACGTCACTAGGGGTAAGTCTTGGAGGATGAACAGATGTTAACTGAAGACAGAGAGTTTTAGACCATTAACTTGGTTCCTGTTGCTACTGTAACAAATGACCACAAACTTAGTGGCTTAAAACAACACATATAGCTGAGAAGTCTAGAGGGCATTGCTGCCTTCTCTGCTCTGGGTCTCATAAGGTCAAGATCAAGGAGTTGCCTGGCTGTGTTCTTTTCTGGAGGTTCTGGGGATCTACTCCCATTTCTCTCAGGTTATTGGCCAAACTCAGTTCCTTGTAGTAGTAGAGCTAAGGTATCAGTTTCATCGTTGCTTGTCAGTCAGGGACCTCTCTCAGCTCCTTACACTGTCTACTCCCTTTGTCACATTGCCCCTCCATCTTTAAATCAGTGACAATATATCAAGACCTTCTGATGCTTCAAATCTCCTAACTACCCCTTTTGCTGAATATGATATGATTAACTCCATTTGGGTAACTGAAGCAAATCTCCCTATCTTACCTTAACTACATCTTCACAGTCTTTTTTGCTATGTAACATAAAATATTCAGATTACAGGCTTGAATGTATTGGGGGGTCATTCTGCCCATCAAGCCAAATAATCTACAGGATGGTCAGTGTCATATGGTTTGGGGATATGGGGAAGGAGCCTAAGGACCTTGAACCCACCCTGGAATGTCCAGATTTTATCTTGCTAGAAAGCAGGAGTAAAGGCTCTAAGCAAGTAAATTTCATAGACTAAGAAACATAAATTTGTTTGGGACAGGAGTGTCTTATAAAATAAATCTGAGAACCAATAGAAAGCGAATTCCTGTGCTTTACATGCTCAGCTTCTACCAATGCAGCCCAGAATGGAGAAATCTTAGCTAAAATACTCTTTCTTTCCTGAGTTGTGACTATCTTACTATACACTAATGATTATCCTGGGCTTATATATTCTGTTCTTACTTCCAATTTCTGGGCTAATGTAATATGATAAATACATATACATACATACATCTTTCATACAGAAACATATATGGAGATATGGATATTCTAAGTCCATCTATCCATCTGTCCATCCGTCCACCCATTTATGCAACCAATATACTACTTTCCTCTTTATAAATTTCTCTGATTCACTAAACAATATATTTCCATTATCTTGAGGAGTAAAATGTTCTTAATATCAACTCAGCCTATATTTGAATGGCTACCAAATTCTACCACTTGGAAATAACAAGAAACATAGCCAGGACTCAAAATATTCCTAATTGTGATTAGAGTGAAAACATCTGGATGAAAGAGTAAACTATGCTCAGTTATTGAGTTCATATTCTGAGTACAAAAATATTGTGTCATGAAAACTAGAAATCTGCACTTAAATAGCACCCTAACATTAAGGTTTGGCCCTTCAAACCCTATACAAATTAAATCTATAAAAAGGAAGAAAACTATAAATCATCAACTTTAAGGAAATGCACATTATAATTCTCGTGAAATAAATTCAGGCTTTCTTAACATAACATGTTCTCTTTTCTAACTTAATACTTGTGTGTGTAGTAATACTGGTGTGTGTGGTAATAATTTCCTCATCAAGAACTCAGATTCTGGCGTCAGACTGGTTTAAAAATCCCTGTTCTACTATTTTCTAGTATTGTTACCCTCTGCAAACTACTAAACTCTCTGTGGTCTCCCCACTATAAATAGAGACCATAAAAATACCTACTCCATAGGGTTGCAGTGACGACTTAATACATGCAGAGCACTTAGAAAGAACAGTGTCACACATAGTGCATGCTCTACAAAAGCTGTTATCATTACTATTATTTTTCAGCAATGTCAGATGTTATTCTCTGCAATTCATTTCCTCATCCCCCCCCATTTATTAAGAGGAAAGAGGTTTTAGTTTTATGAAGACAAATCAGATCTCAGACACAATAAGACAACAAAAAAGTTCTTTTAGAAGCAAGTCTCTTCAAAATTTGAACCTTCACTGTAGATTATGAAATAAAGAGAAGATGAGGAAGCAAAAAGGAATACACAGAGAACATGGTTATAGAAAATGGCATTCTGTGCCTTCTCTCCCACCTGTCAATGTAGGATCCACAAATAAATAAAAAATAAAATAAAATAAAGAAAATGGTACTGATGCTTTTGACTGAAATAAATACCTCTACCCCTGCCAGGAAATGTGTTTTGCAAGTGAGTGAAAGTGTTAGGAGAGGTAAGAAAGCTGGACAAAGCCTAGAATAAAGGAGCAATGTGATTCAACAGACCCATGACACAGTGATGACGTGTGTGGAAGTTAATGCTGCCAGTAAAGAGAAAGTGTTGAACACATTTTCTGATGTGTTCAACACATCTAAATAATGACGGCCTATGTGAGGAATATGAAATTGCAAAGCTAATAAAACTTACCTTTCATGCCTTACTACTCCCCTACTTGTGACTCGCAGTTCTAAGACTCAGGAAAAAGCCTGCCTTTAAACCATTCGAAGTGAAACATAGCCTTGTCCTTCTTTATGCTCTCACTTTGTAAGATGGTATTATCATTCATTTCAAAAGAAAATGTATAGTGGCTTTAAACTGAATAGAGAAACCTAGTTTTCAAAACGTGTTACAACGTAGTATTTTCTATCTTTCACTGAATGACTTCAAAGATTCAACAAGTAATACTTCCTATGAACATACTACCTGAAGTGATACTCTGGAATTTGTTATATTTACTGTTTTGGGACTGATTTGTTTTAAAAATTAGTCATTTTCAGGTTCTTTTTTTTTACAAAAGGGGGTAAAAAGAAAAACTTCATAATGATGTGGCCCAAATTACAACTATTTCAGATGAGCTGGAAAAATAAACTATATTTTATTGCTTTTTGCTTCAGGGCCCTCAAATTGCCATATATATTTCTGCTGTTTGTCTACTTTTTTCTTTCCACAAAACTTAAGTTTAACATAGAGAAGCTGAACATACAATCACAGCTTAGTTCAAGTCAGAAGACACTGCAAAAGCTTCTTTATAAGCCCATAAAGTTTTCTTTACACATTTTCCCATCTTAATACACTTCATTTTTCTCTCATGACATCATAGTAGCAGTGGTTTTTAATTTCATTTCAATGGGAACAAAGTGGCATTTAAACCTTATTTTACTAAAACCAACATGGCATAAATTAAGGGTAAGAAAAACCCACTTCTCTTGATTAAAACAATGCATTAATAATGTAAGAAGGCATCAGAAGCACTTCAAACAGTACAGGAATTTGGAAGAAGGAGAGAGAAGAAGGGAAATGTAAAAGTTATTTTCTCCTTAACCAAGGAGGAAAATGAACTTTATAAAAAAAAATTCTGTTACTTTTTTGTAATATCTTTTTATAATTCCAATTATACCATTTAGAATCTCCTTCTGAGTCTTAGTTGTATCTGTACATTTACTAAGATTCAAATTATGGGAATAGGCCTAGAAAATGAGTTAATTATATTTAGTACTCTATAAAGTGGAACTTAACTGTAGTACATTTTCTGCAAAGGTATGTTTTGATATCAAATTTTAGAGAATTCTATTTATCACAGCCACTTGTTGTTCTTCAAAAAAGCTTATTTCTCTATTTTTCTCTTCATTATGCACAACAGTCAAAGTGAGGCACTTTTCCCTCAATATTTTTCCCAATTCCTGTCCCTTAATTGCAGTCTTATTTATTTTTTATGCCAACTTTTATGAAGAACATTTATAGAGCTAAGAAACCTTGGGCATGTTTTTGGAAATATCACAAACAGAAAAGTAATAATTTCTCAAAAATTTTATTTAACTGAAACATTCTTGCAATAATTGATTTTAATCCCTATTAAAAGGGATATATGGTGTCAGGGCCCAATGAAACATACAAAACCCTACTTAGATCCTAAATCTAATGTCTAAGAAAGTCACAGACAAACAAATGAAAATGTGAACTTCCATATATATATAAATGGCTGGTGCTAGAACAAGCTAAGTTTATGGATGTGGAATTTCTGAGTTTAAATTTCAAGGACCATGAAAGAATAAAACATGTTTGCTGCTAAAAACCACTGGCCATTTTTAGACGACTAAATCACCAGTGGTTACCCTAAAACTAAGTGCCATAATAATAGGATGTGCAAAATGGAGATGTTGGAAATGAGAAATTGTGAATTTGTTTACTTTGGTCTTTTTTACCATGGCTATGAGAGTAACTGTTTTGACTTCCGACTCTGTTAACCACAATTGTTTCTAAGGAGATTGACTAGAGGAAGAACAGGGGTGCAGAGAAAGGCAACAGGGACCGAGAAAAGGAAAGGATGAAACGGAAACAAAAACAGATAAGGAAGTCGATGTTAAATGATTGATAAAATTATAACCTGCTTTTGAGATTATAGGTATACGCAACCTCAAAATTACCCCTTATTTTATCAGGTTGAAAAATGAGTACGTCTCTGTGGGATATAGCTTTATTCAGAGAACTGCAAGAAAGCTAAAGAAAAAGATTATTATTTTTGCACCTAAAATGCTCATTTAGTCTTACTCATTTTTAACTAATAATTTAAAAACTTCTGATTTTCATCACAATTAGTTATTTTATCAACCTTTTTAGCAATGATAAAAAACAACTCAAAGTAGGCTATTTCTCATTTTAAAATGAAATGAGTTTACGCTGATAACACAAAAAGTCTGGAATAAATAGCAACCAAGGAGGAGTACAGAGCTTCCTTGAATGCTTTTTTGGCTGCAAAAAAGAATGTTGCCACAAAAATCTGCTTTGCATCATCTCAATGCTTGAAACAAGAACACATAATTTAGAAGAAGAAGAAGAAAAAAAGCAGTGGCTGCCACTTAGCCATAAGGAGTAAAGTCGTGTTAGAAATAGCTTCCCTGTGATATTTTGGTACATTTCTGGTTTTTTTCGGCAATCGACGTAATTATGTGGTTTGAGAGGGCAGTGTTTATCCACATTACCATTTATATGCTGTATACAAACAGAGGACTTAACTCCAACAGTCTGATGACTGGCACATGGGTTTGCGGCCACATCCTTGACCTCTGAGGAAGCCCAGGTGGTTTTATCAGAAGTAACTGAAATCTTTAAGCTAGAGAATATTGATTTCTGATTCAGTTTCTGTCTGTCTAAAACATCCAATATTCTTTTTGCTTGAATGCTATATTACAGTTGTAGAATACTGTTTATGTGCTGTTTGTCAATATGCTAATTCTTTCCAAAGTTACTGATATGATGCAAAGATATGGAGTGGATATATGTGATACAAACCCCCCCCAAAAAAAAGAAAAAGAAAAGAAAAATTCACAATCTTATGTTGTTTCTTTGTAAATCTTGGTGTTAGAAATAAACTCTTATATCTTTCCCCATGGTTTCTCTGCAACTTCAGAATAATTTCTGGGAAGTAGAAAAGGAAACTTATGTCTATAAGAATATTCAAGCTTGGCAAATCTTTGCATATGTTAGGATGAGTCTAAATGCTAACTTTATTGTACAGAAAATTCTTTCATAAAAATGACATTCTTTTTCAGTTAGGAATGTTCAGATGTCAAAACTGGTGCAAAGAAAAGTAACAAGCTGTAATAGGAGTTCTGCGCAGCAAAAGTATAAAATCATGTTTTAAATATCACACAACGGATGATATTTGTTGGCATCCTCCTAAGTGGCACGCCTGTTTCATCAGGCTGATGGCCAAAGCCCTGCTGAAGTGATTCATAAGAGTGGCACACCTCGCCCATTCATGTCTAGTACTGTCTATAACACTATTTACATAAGTTAAGAGATGTGAATCGACATTTTGTAGCATACATTCTCTTCTGTGTGGCCCTTTATTAAAACTGGGCTAGGTCCCAGTAGCAATATGTATTCTACATAAGTTGATCCACCCTTAATAAAGAATCTAGTTCATGTAGTCCTTGTTATTAAAATGACTGGTGGGACAAAATGCAGATACTACTCCATGATAAGATTCCAGAATCTTCTAATTTTCACAATTCTGCTTTCAAAAGCATGTTAAACATCATTATAAATATATCATGGTTACTTTGCTTTAAAACACTATAGAATTAAATATACCATTTTGTTATCTATCCATCTACCCATCCATTCACATAGAAAGAATGTGAATACGTTACTCACTGCATATAAGAACGCTATGGAACCTCCTGAGCCTCCATTTCCTCATCTGTGGAATGGGGATTGTTATTCTATCTATACTCCATGGTACTCCATGGGGTAGTGCAAAGATTAAATGAGGAAATGCTTATAGAGAGTCCTGTACAGTGGCTGGCCCATAAGACATAGTCAACATCCAACCTGAGAAGGTCAGTTTGTTGTCAGTCATTATTTGAGTTGGGACAGAACACTGAAGCAAGCGAGCGAGAGTCAGGTGGAGGAAGCTATGGTTTCCAACAGCCCATGCCTATCTATATGTTCTGAGCACACCTGACACTGCAAGGGAGAGATGCCTGCTGGTCAGCTTTGCTTCCTTCCAGAAGTAAACCCAGGACATATTATTTTGGGACATAAAAGTCATTTGGGCATGCTTGGTCCTTTTCATTGTGTTCTCCCTCATTCCTTTCTGAAGTGTTTCTCAGTAGTGCCCGGAGAAATGGCTTGACTTCATGAGTTCTAAAGGAGGTAAGGAAAAAACATATGCCATAAGTTCTTACTAACAGAAATTACTGCTTCCCGTTCTGATGCCAAAGTTCAGCCTTAATTACAATGACTGATAGTATGTTAGAATTTTTCAGATTAGTAGCAAAACCACCTAAATATTACCATAATAATATAAAGAAGAGCAAAGGAATTAATAAAGGAAAAGGACATATAAATGTATATCCCTTTGGAATCTATGTTTACTTATGTGTTCTTTAAACACTAGTGTAGCCTCTAAACAAATGGCTTTCTCAAACTTTAGTCCATTCACTCCTATGCCAGTTAGATCTGAACTTTGACACAGTATGTTACACATATAAGAGAAGAAAAGCGTACATTATATGTAACTGCCATATGACAAGGCAACTTTGGGTATTTGGGCAGTAGGAGAAAGTGCTGGCAATGCGTACCAACATAACTCGTCTGTCACTTTAAGAGCTGAAATAGGAAAACCTGTACCATTTTTGTACTTTTGTTCATTCTTTTCAACTCATTCTAAGTTGCCCCCTGGGAGTTAGCCCTCCACCAAAAGTCTCTTTCAGTACACAACTAGCTCTCTCTATTAAGTGTACCCACCCCTGCTCTGCTATAACACTGCTTCCTTTGTACTTGCCTGGTGGACTGACCAGCCATACAGTACAATGGCCACAATTACTAAATTACACTGCCTGTCACTGCCTTTTGTATCACACCTCTAACAGGTGCCATTACTATGATAGGCAAATTGTAATAATCCATTCACAGCATCCACAGCCTTAATAATGTATTTTTTATTTTACATAATCTGTGTGTGAATACCACAAGGCATTTGAATAGTTAGTAAATACATAGGATTGAAAGACTGAACTGCATGGAATGTAGCCACAAACAAAGGCGCTTAGGACAACAGACCTGAATGCAACCACATTCCTGATAAAGCAGATATACACATAAATATATCCAACGGGGTAATGGCCTCCATATTTGAGGGTTTTCTAAAATCAAATTTAGGGACCTGAGAAAATAAAAAATAAGACATTGCCAAACTGAAGTTTTTATCCAGGCTTAAAACTACATATGGTGTCTAGGTAAGTAAAGCCGTACAAATCCTCTGCTGTTATTATCAACACCCAGGGCCAGAAGGCATAAGAGAGTCATGAAAACACAAGTTGAGCCATGAAAACTCTGCTCTTGATCATTGCTTATTCTTTTCTCATTCCCCTTTCTTTCCTTTATCTCTAACAAGATGTCTACACACATATATGACATGAAACAGGAAACCACTCACACGATTTGTGAAGTTTATAAAACTGCTCCAATATGAACTAAGTAGATCAGCAAAAGTGCCTCTGAGCATCATGGTCAGGGGTAAAGTTTGATGTGTCATTCACAGAGATTGAGATGGCCTTATTTTCCTGGAGGTTGTTACAGGAATGACATACTCACTAGTGTCCTTCAAATTCTGGTGCATGATGGAGGTCTCCAGTGGTTGGTCTCACAGAGGAGTCATGATTACAATAGGAAGATGATATCTACTCATTTGAAAAGTGACTAAGGCCCCTTTCAAATTAAAAGGCATTAATGAAATATAAGATGGCATTACTATTATAGATTAATAATTTAGAAAAACTAAAGTTTAAGTACTTCCTTGTTAGATCATAACGAATGAAAAAAGGTAAGAGTTTCTGAGTTTCTGCTCTACCAAAGTCATTTTTGGACCCAAGGCTTTAAAAACCACTGCTTTTATATCACCTAAAAGGCATAGCTATGCCATCAAAAAGTTTCAATTAGCCATATGACACCTTACCAAGAATTCACAATCAAGAGGACCAATGATGACTCCACGATTTCCACACTTACCAATGTCTTCAGGGCTGTTAGGATGGAATGAAAGTATTTGCATGTGAGAAGGACATGTATTTTAGGGAGCCAGGGCAAATTCTATGGATTGAATGTTTATGTCCCTCTACAATTCATAGGTTGAGATCTTAATCCCTAATGTTCTGTATTTGAAGACTGCACATTGGGGAGATAATTAGGTCATGAAAGTAAAATCCTCATGATGGATTAGTGCCCTCATAAGAAGAGACAGGAGACAGTGTGCTTGCTCTCTCCTTCTCTGCCTTATGAGGACCGAGCGATGAGACAGAAATCTGCAAGCAGCCTGAAAGACAGCCCTCATCAGAAACCCGCCATGCTGGCACCCTGATCTCAGACTTCTAGCCTTCAGAATTGTGAGAAATAAATTTCTGTTGTTTAAGCCACCTAGCCTGTGGTATTTTGTTATGGCAGCCCAGAACTGTCTAAGACAGAAATTAGCATCAAGACAAAAAGATGTGTCAAAGAGGTAGGTCAGAGAAATTGTGTTTAAGCTGCATTTACACATCAAACATAGTATTTTTATTTAGATGGTATAGTACAGATATTCCAATTGTAGTTTAGAGTATTTTTGCATATTTAGTTTCTTCTTTTCACAAATTAAGTTGTGATATTATCAACCTAAAAAGCCTTTGAGAGGAGGGACTCAAAGAGATCACAGAAGTGGCTAGAGTTTTCTCTCACCAATCTGCCCCTTCAATTCTGCCACTTATGAAGATGTGTAAGAAGTGCTACAGGTTAATATTAACATTGTTCCTGATCTGTAAATATCTACAGACATAAGTGGAAATTCCAATCCATACTACATCATCATTATCATCATCATTTATCAAGAGTTTACAATATGCCCTGCATTGTGTAAGGATTTCACATGATCACATCTAACCTTTCTACCAAACCCACAAGGTAAGTATTATTATTATCTCCATCTTACAGATTAGGAAAGTGAGGCTGAAAGCCTAAGGAACTTGCCCAAGGTGATTTTATCAGTGTCCCAATAAAAAACAGACCACAGACTCAAATTGGTAATTTAAGTAGACCTTATTAAAGAGGCTATTTAAAAGGTGTGGGAAAGCACAAGGCCTGGCACATTAGCCTGGGGCAAGTAACAGTGGGCAAGATACCACCCCTAGGCTTGAAGATGAGAGGGCAGAGAGTAGTAATCAGTATTCTGAGAGAGGACTAGGCAGAGAGAATGGTGCAACCAGCCCACTGCAATCTGGTAGGAAGAGAACTAGGGGAGTTAACACCCAGACCTCACTTTCCTCCTTGTGTTCCATCTCCTGCCTGTGGTCCCCATAGGGTGAACCTGACTCGAACCCAGAAGGTATGGGAAGCCCATTGGTGTGGTCCATTGAGAGTTGGTCTTCCTAGGAACAAAGCAGGGTGCATGTGGGAGGGCAAACTTATGTCTAGCATGATCACACAGTATGTAAATACTAGTAGGGCTTGGATTCAGATCCAAATCTATTGCTATTAACTACCACACTATACACTGCCTTCTAAGAAGACATGCACATTTATAATTCTAGCATGCATTTATTCCTAAATCTTCTATTTTCAAAATCTCTTGAAGTTCTCAAAATCTCCATTCAGTCAAGCGGGTTCCCATATTCCCTCCTGGTTCTCTATACACACTGTGAAAAGTCAATCACTCTACGCCCCACTTTTCCTCCTATCTATCACCCTGATTTGGCCTTCCATTGCCTCCCCATCTGGCTTACCTCCAACAATTAGCCATTTCAACTTTGTACTCACTACTATTCTACAATCACTCCCTCTTTGTTCCCCTGTCATTCCTACTCTGCTAGTTCCCAAAAGGCATTGACTTTCCACAGTGTGCTTTCTTGGCTCCTACTTCTGACCTGCCAAGCAATCCTAGGGAGAACTGTGAAACCGTGCTATTGAGCCCACTACAAATTCATGCTTCCTAACCTTAGTTGGACCCTTGTGATGGTTCAGCAATTTCCGACCCAGCTCATACTGAGATGCCTTGACATTCCCTACCACAATTGCTCTAAGCCTTTTCCACCCTCTTTCTAAGTCCCTGACCTTGTCCTTCACCTTCAGGGAGTAACTCGGTTTCCTATTTGGAATTATAGTGATCCTCCAGAAGTTCTCTCCACTATATTTCAACATTATTCAAAATCTACTCTATTTTCCTCTTCTTTCTTTCACCACTGCTTCAGAGGAAGCATTTCTAAGATTACATCTTTAACTTGTGCTGTTGATTCGATCCTTTTGTACATCTTCTATGCCCTGAAAATGTTCAATTATGCTTCTTCTTGCCAGAATCACTACAGCTCCACCAATTCCTACCTCTATGCCCCAACACATGCTCAGGACTCTCTAGGCTCAATGTAGGAAAAAAAAAATTAATTCTGATCCTTATCAAGAACCACCTATTTTATTCTCCAGATACTTTTTCTTCAAAAGAGAAATCTAGGATCAACCTTTTTCACACTCAAGCTTTCTTCTCCTCAAAGCCACCATATCTTAACTGTTTGAATATTCTCCAGGTCTTCTGTGGTATGTAATTATTCTAAGTTGCTTGTCTTTCTTGAAAAATCTCTCTTTCTTTGGTTCCCATGATGCTGCACTGCCCAGAGTCATCTACTAATCCTCTTCAGTCACTTTCTCTGACTCCTTTTTCTCCTGTGAAATGCGGATTTTCCTCCAGATTCTAAGGCTCTTTGCTTCTCTATAAATATTTTCTTGGTGATTTTATTTATTCCCCTGGCTTAAATGTGCTTCCATAAAGTAGTATTTATGAGATGACTTTAAGCTGAACATGAACTGACACTTTTTATTTAAATTAACCTTGGACAGCATCCACTGTAAGATGCATCTTCTTTTAATGTACTACTCATAAAATGGTTGCCAATTAAATTATGACACTATACTTTCTTATCCCTTAAAATCTTCATTTTATACTTATTCAATGAGCTCTTTAAGACTCAGAGAGATTTTCTTATACATCACCTTTGTGTGTCCATAAAAAGGAAAATATAAGCAAAATGAATGGGTTAAAGTTTTCCTAACGTTTTTTCACATATCAGTTTACAACTCTTCTGATCCACTTTTTAACTCACAGTCATCAATGTCCTATGAGCCATCAAGAGCACTGGGGATGCAGCATCTTAAGTATGTTTGACTACTCTCTTTGGGATTCTCTTCCACACAGCTGATACTCATTCCACAAGTGTCTATGCTGATGCTTTCCTGATTGTACCAGAAAGTAAGGTTTGCAACAACAATTAAAACCCATATTATTTTCTTTAAAGATTCTTAAATGGTTTGTTGGCTAAAATGTTGAGGAATTACAGTTTTTTGCTCATGTTTCCAGCAATAACAAGTTAAGTTGGCTCATGTGCTGAAATAACAAGTATATAACCACTACTGCCTGGCCAACAGAGTTTGTAAGATGCCATTAATTTAATTAATTTCAGAAATGTCAAATTGTGAAAAGATACACATCTTACAATCATGAAGTATGGTAATTATACATTTATTTTATGGGTATTTAAAAAAACTATATATATCACATTAAATTCAAGACTTCAGAAATATTACTATTTAGAATGGGGTATGCTTTTAAAAGTAAGTTAATTTAAAATCAATTTTTAAATATTAATTAAAATATGAATATTGCTTATATGTGGCAAAAATCTTACAAGTAGCACTCAAGTGGCTAACGTTTGAAATATGCAGGTTTAAATAATCATCATTCCAAGAAGGATTTATATATATCCAGCTCTAACCTCAGTCCTAAGCTTTAGTCTCAAGCTTCCAACTGCCTGCTCAATTATATCACTTGGCATTTTGTATTGTCTTAAACTCAGTATCTTTCCTGCCACACCTATTCCTCCTCCCAATTTTCCTTTATTGTTTACTCAACTAGGACTTCTGGTTGGGTTTCTCCACATCCCTCCCTTCAATCCATGCCACGCAACTCCTAAGCTCATTGACAAATTGCTGAGACTACTGATTTTTTTCTCAGCGACGTCTTTAGCATGTGTCCTCTTTTCTTCATTCCTGCTTTCACAACCCTAATTCAAGAGTCAGTTATTTCTTCTACGACCTGCAGCAGTGCTTTCCTTAGGATTCTTTCTCTTCTGCGCTGTCCTATATGTCACTGGCCAGATTATTCTCCTAAAGCATTATTATTATCAGGTCACTTCTTGGGTTCAAAGTGTACAAACAAAACAATAAAGTCATTTTAAGCCAGATGTGGTGGCTCAAGCCTGCCAATTCCAGCACTTTGGGAGGCCAAGGTGAGGGGATTGCCTGAGTCCATGGGTTCGAGAACACCCTGGGCAACTTGGTGAGACCTCATCTCTACAATAAATCAAAAAATTAGCTGGGCATGGTAGTGCACACCTGTGATTCCGGCTACTTGGAAGGCTGAAGCGGAAGGATCTCCTGAGCCCAGTGGGTCGACACTGGGGTGGCTGTGACCCTGCCACTGTACTCCAGGCTGGGTAACTGAGTGAGACTCTAACACCCCCACCCCCACCAAAAAGCAAGTCACTTTATGTAGTACCTTCAGACTTTTTAAAAATTTAATTTTCTCAGCAAATCTATAAGGAAGGATAAGAATTATTAACTCCATTTGAAAGAGGAGACAGGAAGAGAGAATGAGTAAATGATTTGCTTAAAGTCCAACAGTGAATGAATTTGGTGGTCTTTTACCTGCATCATTTCCTCTCACAATTTTTGGCTTCCTGGAAGGATGGCTGGCTGATCTAACAATGTACATCCAATTCTATGCTCAGTTTTAAAACATAATTTTTGATTAAACCCAATTTTTCATTCAGATGCATCCTTTTTCCAGTTGCTTTCCCACACTACTGCCAGGATAACGTTCCTTAAGTATAGGTTTCATCACATCACCTCACTATTCATATACCTCTAATTAGAAGTTATTAAATACAACGTTTTACTCAGTGTGCATTTGTTGCAATGCTGTCTCCCACAGGGGATGGTTTCTTTTGTAACCTCACCCATCTTCAAGGCCTACTTCAAATGCTATCTTCTTCTTAAATCTGGACTTAGTTTCCCCAAACCTCTATCACTTTTACTATTTACACAAGAGTGTTTGGCCTACTGCTGGTGGTATACAAAGCAGTTTTTACATCAATATTTATGCAACTACATATTTAGGTATTGGGGAAAGTTTAACTGGTACATAGTTTCACATAAGATAAGAATATATAATAAAAAAGTTTGGTCACTTTAAAGTTGACTGATAGAAAAATGTTGTTATAGATAATGCATGTGTTCCCCAAAATTCATATGTTGAAGCCCTAACCCCTAGATGTGATGATATTTGGAAATACCTTTGGGAGGTAACTAGGTTTACATGATGTCATCAAAGTGGGGTCCTCATGTGAAGAGGAAGATTGGTGTCCTTATAAAGAGACTGGTGTCCTTATAAGAAGAGGAAGAGAGAGCAGAGCAAGTGTGCATTCTCTTTCTCCCCTGCTCCCATGTGAGAACACAGTGAATAAGCAGATCTCTGCAAGTCAAGAAGGAGCGCCCTCACTGGGTATTCATTCCAAATTTGCCACCAGCTTGATCTTGGACTAAACTAGAACTGTGAGAAATAAATGTTTGTTGTTTATGCCACTCAGTCTGTAGTATTTTGTTATAGCAGTCTGATCTAAAACAAATATTATATAAATAAAATTACATGGTAGGACATAGATGAGGTAAATATTGTGACTGGTTCACAATGATGGAAATTTGGAAAATATTGCCTTATAGCATTTACAATGTGCCTCTCAATGAAGTTCTTTGCATGCATGTTTTATGTTCCCTATTAGAATATACAAGCTCTAAGTTAGAGTTACAACTTATTTATCTATACGGCTCTAACATAGCCCACGGATTGTGACCTTGTAGTTGGATTATAAAGTTAATTTAGAAATCAAGACTGGCATTTCTTTTCATTAAAAAAACCCAAATTGGCAGTAGTTGGATACTGCCAGGCGAGGGAGGAGGGAGACACACTATCAATAGGGGTACCTGATCTCAAACCAGGCGAAGTGGGGACTAAAGCGAGGCCCAAACTTTACCTGTACGATGACCACTTGTACTAATCCTGAATTGTACCTGACATCTTTAAGATAAAATAAAATAAAGTAAGTATAAAAAAAGATTAGGAACTATTAGTATACATTACCCATAGTTAGAAAGGGAAAGTACTGTTCTATGAAATATTCATTTTGATTGTGTGTGTGTGTGTCATAGGAATTGTGATGGGAAATGTATTTATTAATATAGGTCATGATAAAAAAATTTTAAAAAATATGTATAGCCTAGACACCTGTACATATTATGTACTCAAATATAAAATGAGGGAATACTTCTTGAGGGAGGTATCAGAAAACATCTTAATTTTTAATCTTCTTCTGATTATGAAAGTAATAGTTATCTTACTATTATAAATGATAGGAGGTAGTACCTTGTAATCACCATTCCACCACCTTACCCTGAGATAAATACTCTTGATACTTCAAAATTTATTCCAAGAATATATTTTAACTGTAATTTCAACTTCTACTTTGAAATATTTTTTATTTTCTTCAGATCCCAAAGTTTGTTTTGAGACTGGCACAGTTCTGAGGCTATAAAATGTGTGTGTCACTGTGCCTAGTAACTAGGAGGAACTCAGAAATTATCCAATGATAAAATGCATGCTAAAACAGCATGTATTTAGAACATATGTAGGTCTGGCCAGGTAGGAACAGCCAAAAGATATGAATGAACAGGGGAAAATTCACAAGGAACCCTACGAGATTTAAGTTCCCCTGCACAATAAGCAGGTAATTGCAAACTATTCTCTTCAAGAAGATATCATCTAAAGTAATGGAAAAGTGGTTGGGCATGGTGGCTCATGCCTGGAATCCCAGCACTCTGGAAGGCCCGGGTGGGAGGATGCTTGAGCCTAGGAGTTCAAGACCAGTCTAGGCAACATATCAAAACTGCATCTCTAACCATAAGAACCTTAGAAAATGCTGGACATACCCTTATGGAAATTGGAACTGGCATCCAATTCCTGAACAAAACCCGAAACCCACAGGCCATAAGAGATAAGATAGACAAGTGGGACCTTATTAAACTGACAAGCTTCTGCAAAGCCAAAGAAACCATCAAGAGAGCAGGGAGACAGCCCACAGACTGGGAAAAAGTATTTGCCAATTCAAGGTCTGACAAAGGCTTAACATCTTGGATCTACAAGGAACTCAAACGTGCTGAAAAGAAAAAAACAAACAACCCTATTATAAAGTGGGCAAAAGATATGAACAGACACTTCTCAAAGGAAGACATCTGAGCAGCCAACAGACACATGAAGAAATGTTCAACCTCACTAATCATCAAG